>NC_143147.1:59544914-59696209 GCF_059928025.1 Delphinapterus leucas | reverse complement strand
GCTGATTGTGTCATCAGATATTTGTCAGTACCTACTTGATGCCAGGTTTTGTTCTGTGCATCGAGGCTATTTTGGTGAACTAGGGTCTGCGTGCTTGCTCTCCAGGGCTTGCGTTGGAGGGAAGGAGGCAGTGCAGGATCTCAAGTGTAGAGTATCAGCTGTGACTGGGCTAATTCAAGAGCTCTGCAAGTGGCTGGGACTTCAGGCAAGGACCTCCCCACCTAAATGCATATTCATGCCTAGCCTTTCCCACCTGAGCTTTATTCCTGTTCACTGAAACTCAAATACAGTAGCGAGGTCCACACACCTAAGTGCCCACCTTAGAGCCTTTCCACACAGGCTCCATCTCCCTCATCAAGCTGTAGGGACATCCCAGAGCTCTGTCCCCCCTCGCTCCACACCTCCCAGAGGTAACCACTCTCCTGATCTCTACCACCACGGATTAGTTTTGCCCATCTTTGAACTCTTTCCTTTTTGTGTCTGGCTTTCTTCACTTGACGTGACATCTCTGAGTTCCATCCATGACGTTGCTTGTTGTGCGCAGCTTATATTTTCCCATTGTTGTGTGATCTTCACCAGCTTGAGTTTGAGCTTCCACGTGAAGGTGATAGATGATTTCATATTTAGATCGACCATTTATTGGTTAAGCATTTGACACGTCAGAACTGGGACGTTAGTGATATAAAATAATTAAGTATATGTTTTAACTTGTTCCTTTTCGTTTTTCTTCTTTAAAATACCAAGGATACATTTAAAAATAAACATTATTGGTAAGGTGATTGCTTTCTCCTGAAGTGGGTATTATTTAAACCATCATAGGCAGGTGCCAACGCCTAGATAAACCGTGTTCAAGAAATTTGAAATGTGTCAGTTATTTAGGGTATATGTTCCTGTAGAAATAACTATCTTAAATGTTGGTTGGGATCTCAGATTAGTGTAATCCACGGTCTGATCCAAATACTCTACCTGTGCCGTAAAAGCAGAAAGCTTTGCAGAACTGAAATTAAATAAAACCAAAGTATATGAAGAGTTTTTGCAAAGCTTTTGGTTGCATGCTGACATAAAGGGTTGATAGGATTGATAGGACATCAGATCGAGAAAAACAAGGAGCAAAGCTGAAGGTTCTAGAGTAGATTTTCAGACTTGGGTTATTCACTTACGTCCATCATCTGTGCTGGGTGCAGGGGACACCCAGATGGAGAAGACAGGTCCCTGGCAGCAGGGGTGCGTAGGAGGGGGACCATCCTGTGAGCACATAATTGCAGCACGGTGGCTTAATGCTAAGCTGGAGTGTTGATCAGGTGCCCTGGGAACAAAGGGCCTTTGGAGGGGCTGACGTTCCCACAGGGCGAGAGAGCAGCCCGTGCAGTGTCAGGGAGGAGAGGAACACGCTGCTCCAGAGGACCCACAGGTAGCCTAGTGTGCCTGGAGATGGAGCTGAGATCTAGGCAATGCCAGATCACAGATGGCATGCACACCCTGCTAAAGCTTCCAGATTATTCTAGAAGCTGCTGCACCATGCGGGGATGTTCCACATGGGTCAGCATGTCCTGCTTTCAGCTCAGAACTGTCGCTGGCCCTTGCCACCCACATCCTGAGTGCTATGCTCCCGTCACACCTGTACCCCAGCCCACCACTCCCATGCTGCCCAGAGCTCCCCGAATCTTTCAGGGAAGAACTGCCCCCACCAGGCTGGGTACAGCACCCTTTATGTGCCTTGAAAATAGCTTGTGCTTTCTCATCTTGGCACTTGCCCTGGTTACTGACTGTGCTGTCAGCTCCTTGGGCAGCTGCCTCGCCACCGCGTCTTTAGCCCTTGGGCCAGGCATCTCTGGAGGGAGGGAGTGACACCAACAGATCCAGTTTTGGGGGGTCCTGACACTTACACAATTTGAGGGGCTCAGTTGAAGCAAAAGGAAACACACACAGAACTGGGAGAGGCCTCTAAGTGGGGCTGATGGCTGGGCTGTATCTGCTTTGTGGTAAAGGTGCTTCTGGTGAGAAGGAGAGGGAGAGAGGGAGGGAGGCATCCTTAGAGCCTTTGACCCCGGGGAAAAGGGGCTTTTCAGGGAGAGGGAATGAAGGGAGAACCTCAAGGAAAGAGCACCAGTGGTTGGGGACGTGGGTTTACCTCCTGGCCCGCAGACCAAACATGTCACTGAGGGGCAGGGTTTACACTAGCTCGGCTTCTCTGAACTGCTGGAAGCTCTGAGCCCTGGGTGCCTCCTTTGCACCCTGTCCAGAGGAAGCTTGTCAGCTCTTCCTCGGCTCGGAGCCCAGGAAGTCTGTGCATTGGCGAGGCAGAGTTGCCTCTGTTAACAGTTGCCTGGGGTCATTTGATGGGGCATCCATGCCACTCCTTCTCCTGCCTCGTCCCCCCATGCTGCCCACCCAGAGTGAAGCCGAAATGCTCTGGGGAAATGAAAGTGCTATGAATGCGCAGGCTCTGGCCGGGCCGGTGAGTCTGAGCGCACAGGTGGTGTCGGGTGTGCAGGGGGGAAGGGAGTGGCATCTGGACGATCCTTTGGGTCCACAGCGCAGGGACAATTAAACTCTCTGTCTCTCACTTGTGGTGACAGGATTCAGCAGGAGGACAGGGAAATGAAACTGGAAAGAAGAATTCAGTAAAAACAGTCTTCCAGGGGACTCTCGCCGCTACAAGATCTTGGCTTCAGAGAATTTTTCAAAAGGGCGTGTTCCGGACCGAGTATACGTTTTCTGTCACCTTCACTTACTGCGAGGAGATTAAGGTAAGCCCTGCCGAGTACAGGGAACCCAGTGGGTCTTGTTTGCAGAATGGGCAGCTGCTCCCCTAACAGGACCCAAGGGCACGGGCACCCTGGTGGGTGGGCCATGGTCCCCACACCGATGGTGAGACTGCTGAATGGTGAGGACAGACCTTGTTGGGCTGGCGGGGAGGGCCATTCGAGTCTGATCCAGTGCTGAGGTTATGAGTCAGGTTTATGATGTTGAAAGTAGAAGAATAAGACGGAAGCAAGAGCTACTTGAAAGGAAAACTGGGCAGAGTGGCGTCTGAATGTGAGGAAACTGGAAATCAGTTCCAAAATGTTGGGAGGCAGGGAGGGCTTCCAGAAACAGAGTTGTGGACAGAATCTTGTGCCACTGAGGAGGAAGAGGGAGGGCCTAAAGACTGTTGGCTCCAGGACAAAGTTCTAGAAAGTGATATAAGCAAACCAACCAAATGGCCCTCTGACGTCATCAAACCAGACTTCAATAGGCTGTTGCCTTCCAGGGATACTTTAATGGAGTCATTATAAAATCACAGAGCTGAGACTGTGCATGAACAGAGACAAATGACTCTCACTCCATCTCAGACTTCTTCAAACTTACTACCTATCTACACAGAGGAGAGAAGATCATTAATCCAGAGCCCAGAACTCTGACCACTCACCCTCACCCTCACCAGGACAGAGTCTAAGGTCAAAACAAGGAAAACATACATACATCTTGAACTTCGTTTAGAAGTTTTGTTGTTGGCAGTGGAATGGGTGTAACAAGTCTGGAGCTATGTTGTGTGTACTCTAAGGCTGAGCAGATGGACACAGGTTGCTGCTGTTGGAAGCCCAGGTTCTTTCTTACTGGAGGAGGGATGTGTGGACCAGGGGAGAGAGGAGGAGGTCTGTGGTTTGGAAGGAGCTAGAGGTATAGTGTGAACTCATGATTTAAAAGGCAACAACAGGTAAAAGACCTGTACTAATAAAACTATGAGACACTGATGAAAGAAATCAAAAATGACACACACAGATGGAGAAATATACCATGTTTTTGGACTGGAAGAATCAATATTGTGAAAATGACTATACTACCCAAAGCAGTCTACAGATTCAATGCAATCCCTATCAAATACCAATGGCATTTTTTACAGAACTAGAACAAAAAATCTTAAAATTTGTATGGAGACACAAAAGACCCCGAATAGCCAAATCAATCTTGAGGAAAAAAAATGGAGCTGGAGGAATCAGACTGCCTGACTTCAAACCATACTACAAAGCTCCAGTAATCAAGACAATATGGTACTGGCACAAAAACAGAAATATAGATCAATGGAACAGGATAGAAAGCCCAGAGATAAACCCATGCAACTATGGTCAACTAATCCATGACACAGGATGCAAGGATATACAATGGAGAAAAGACAGTCTCTTTAATAAGTGGTGCTGGGAAAACTGGACAGCTACATGTAAAAGAATGAAATTAGAATACTCCCTAACACCATACACAAAAATAAACTCAAAATGGATTCGAGACCTAAATGTAAGACCGGACACTATAAACTCTTAGAGGAAAACATAGGAAGAACACTGTTTGACATAAATCACAGCAAGATCTTTTTTGACCCACCTCCTAGAGTAATGGAAATAAAAACAAAAATAAACAAATAGGACCTAATGAAACTTAAAATCTTTTGCACAGCGAAGGAAACTATAAACAAGACGAAAACACAACCCTCAGAATGGGAGAAAATATTTGCAAACGAGTCAATGGACAAAGGATTAATCTCCAAGATACATAAACAGCTCATGCAGCTCAATATTAAAAAAAAACAAACAACCCAATCAAAAAATGGGCACAAGACCTAAATAGACATTTCTCCAAAGAAGACATACAGATGGCCAAGAAGCACATGAAAAGCTGCTCAACATCACTAATGATTAGAGAAATGCAAATCAAAACTACAATGAGTATCACCTCACGCCAGTTAGAATGGGCTTCATCAGAAAATCTACAAACAACAAATGCTGGAGAGGGTGTGGAGAAAAGGGAACCCTCTTGCGCTGTTGGTGGAAATGTAAGTTGATACAGCCACTATGGAGAACAGTATGGATCTTCCTTAAAGAACTAAAAATAGAATTACCATATGGCCCAGCAATCCCACTACTGGGCATATACCCAGAGAAAACCATAATTCAAAAAGACACATGCATCGCAATGTTCATTGCAGCACTAGTTACAATAGCCAGGTCATGGAAGCAACCTAAATGCCCATCGACAGACAAATGGATAAAGAAGATGTGGTGCATATATACGATGGAATATTACTCTGCCATAAAAAGGAACGAAATTGGGTCGTTTGTAAAGACATGGATGGACATAGAGGCTGTCATACAGAGTGAAGTAAGTCAGAAAGAGAAAAACAAATATCGTATATTAACACATATATGTGGAATCTAGAAAAATGGTACAGATGAACTGGTTTGCAAGGCAGAAATAGACACAGATGTAGAGAACAAACGTATGGACACCAAGGGGGGAAGCGGGGGTGGGGTGGTGGTGGTGGTGGGATGAATTGGGAGATTGGTATTGAGATATATACACTAATATGTATAAAGTCGATAACGAATAAGAACCTGCTGTATAATAAATAAATAGCAACAACAGGGGCTTCCCTGGTAGCACAGTGGTTGGGAGTCCGCCTGCCAATGCAGGGGACATGGGTTCAAGCCCTGGTCCAGGAAGATCCTACATCCGTGAAGCAGCTGAGCCCCTGCACCACAACTACTGAGCCTGCACTCTAGAGCCCGCGAGCCACACTATTGAAGCCCACGTGTCTAGAGCCTGTGCTCCGCAACAAGAGAAGTCACCACAATGAGAAGCTGTGCACTGCAACAAAGTGTAGCTCCTGCTCGCTGCAACTAGAGAAAGCCCGTGCACGGCAACGAAGACCCATCACAGCCAAAAATAAATATTTTAAAAATTAAAAAAATAAAAAGCAACAACAGTTCCTGACTCCATCCACTGAAAGGGCCTCGGGATTGTGACACCGAGGTCCGTGAGCACACCCAGAGCCCTAGTCATGGCTTCTAAATGTCATTTCCCCTAAAAAACAAACCAAAACAAAAACAAAAACCCCCCAAACCTGTGCTTCTGGAAGGAACAGCAGATTCTAGAGGTGGGGCTGAAGAAGTGAAAGGCCAGCCTGAAACACCTTGTATTGCCAGAAAGTAGAAGTGCTTGAAGTCGAGTGGTGACATGTCACAAGGAGACAGGACTAGATCCAAGGTGATATCCTAGGTTAGATACTGGATGGTAAAAGGATGTTCATGGGAAAACAGTGGTGAAATCCAAATAAAGCCAGTGGTTTTGTTCGTGGTAATCTAGCAATGCTAATTACTTAGCATTACGTACTATGGCTACGTAACGTGTTAGCACTCGGGGAAATTGGGCTGAGAGTATCTGGAACTCTCCATACTATCTCTGCAGTATTTCTGTACATCTAAAATTATTACATTTTTAAAAAAAGGAGACAGAAGCTAGCTTGCAGGGGTTCCCACTATCCAAATCTGAGGCAATTGGAGTATCACAATGAGTAATGACCAGAAGAGGATTATCATATTAGAGATTATCGTATTAGGTGGAGTAAATCAGACAGAGAAAGACAAATACCATATGCTGTCACTTACATGTGGGATGTAAAATACAACACAAATGAACGTATTTACTAAACAGAGACAGACTCACAGACGTAGAGAACAGACTTGTGGTTACCAAAAGGGAAAGGGGGTCTGGGAGGGATAAATTAGGAGTTTGGGATTAACAGATACAAACTACTAATATATAAAATAGGTAAACAACAAGGCCCAACTGTATAGCACAGGGAACTATGTTCAATATCCTGTAGTAAACCATAATGGAAAAGAAAAAACTTTGTCATCATCATAACAGAAAGGAAAACAGAAAAGGCCAGAGAACTCTTCTAGAAAAGAGACATGGTAACTAAATGCAGTGTGTGTCCGTCAGTTGGATCCATGACCCAAACAGTCAGGAAGGACACCTGTGGACAATGAGAGAAATGTGGACATGGACCCTTCCTCGAGAAAGGTCACACCCATGTGAACTGGCCTCAGAGTGACACCTGTACTACCATGTGTAGCAGAAGGGACATGGTGTTGGGGATGCCTGCCCAGGACTTATGGGCCAAGGGACATGACGTCTGCAACTTCCTTCCGATGGTTCAGCAGAGAAAATGCCTATTTCTAGAGAGACTAAAGGGAGCACAAAAGAGAAAGAGATAAAGCAGTCGCTTTAAACACTGGGGAGTCTAGCTGAAGGTACATGAGTGTCCTTGTGCTATCATTGCAACTTTCTGTTAAGTTTGAAATTTTTTGAAATAAAACAATGGAGGGAAATCCTGTCAGGTTAAAAACCAGTTACACAGTGGAAGAGACTGTAGAGATGACCTGTCCCAGTCAGGACCCTTCGTTTTGTAAGGCTAAGGTGGGTTGCCCTGACACACCAGTGACACAGCAGACCGTTGACAAAGATGAGTCAGAACCCAGGTGTCTCTGAAGCGCTGTGCATTATCATCCTCCTTCACAGAATTCCACTGTGGCATCTGTAGGTGTCTTAGTGGCTGTCCCTTACCTGTGGGTTTTGCAGGTCTGGAGGCGACTGGTGGAAATAAACTTCCCTGCAGAGCATGGCTGGAAGGAATCCTTGCTGGGGGACATGGAAGGGAGGCTCAAACAGGTACCGAAAGTCGGGGGATGTTCTTTTTGGAAGTCGGTAAAACCAGACCGTGAGAAGCAACCAAGACACGTGATGACTGCATTTGAATGGACAGGGCATGGGGTTCATATGACTCTGTCATATGATTTCTGAGTCAGCCTTAACAGTTTGACCGCAGATGGTATTCCAGAGAAGAATAAGGGCACAAGGTCTGGGCACCAGGGGAACCCTCAGCATGCATGGGGTTCTAATTGGCACTAACCCTATATGCTGTGGCTCTAAGTGGCCTGTTGGTGACAAGAGCCTTATTAAACCCAGTGACAAGTGGGGACAACACAAAATTGCTCCTCATTTTTAATTAAGGCCTGTGACCCTAGAAAATTCGGGTTTTAAAAAACAGGATATGAGGGTTTTCTACGTAACTGTTAAATGGATCTTTTTAGGAAAAGAGAAGCAAAGAAGAAACCTCTTTTAATTAATTAATTTTAAAAATTTATATTTTTGTTATACATTTATTTTATTTATTTTTGGCTGCGTTGGGTCTTCATTGCTGCGCAGGCCTTCTCTAGTTGCAGCGAGCGAGGACTACTCTTCGTTGCGATGTGCGAGCTTCTTATTGCGGTGGCTTCTCTTGTTGCAGAGCACAGCCTCTAGGCGTGTGGGCTTCAGTAGTTGTGGCACGCAGTCTCGGTAGATGTGGCACGCAGGCTCACTAGATGTGGCTTGCAAGATCTAGAGTGCAGGCTCAGTAGTTGTGGCGCATGGGCTCAGTTGCTCTGCGGCATGTGGGAATCTTCCCGGACCAGAGCTTGAATCCATGTCCCCCGTACTGGCAGGCAGATTGACAGCCACTGCGCCACCAGAGAAGCCTTTTTTTTTTTTTTTTTTTTTTTCCAAATTTACCTGCTTTTGCAAGCTGCTGTGCCGGATGCTTTTTCTGCAAAGTGGGAATTTTAGCCTTCTTGGTCTTGTTTGAATTTTTGCCTTGTTGGTCTAATGGTTAGAGGCAGGGAGGACATGCTTAGCATGGGATGGGAAGAAGGTCAAAATAATAGGGAGCTGATACAGTAGTAGGAAAGTGAAAATTACTAGAGTGTTTTCATTCCATAGTGTCTGAGAGGGCAGCACCCCAAACCTATCACACCCTCATCTTCCCGTCTTGCAGGAGAAGCCTCTCTCCCAGATCTCTGCCTTCTGTAACACTAACTGGGATGCTGCAGGTGCAGAAGACAGTGTGTCGAAACGCTTTGAGATGTGTGCCATTGAAGCCGTGAGCTTGATCTGCCAGGTGAACAACCTTTCCCACTCAGGAATTGCGTTTGGGTTCCCACCTGCCTTCTGTCTTCATCAACTAAAGGCTATTAAGTGCCGCTGGTTCTGAGACCCCACACCGATGCAAAGAATGGGCTCTGGGCATCCCCCTCCCCAGCCTGAAATCCAGTACCCTGTACCCACTCCTTGAAATGCCACTCAGCTTCCTGCTACTGCATGGTATCATAGCAGTTCACGGGTGACCTCCAGAAATCTCACAGGCTGCTCCTAAATGCCCCATTATTATCATTGCCACCTACCCAGCCTTTGTTTTATTGCTTGCTAATAACACTTGCTTAGCATGCAGTAGAAGACCCCAAAGGTTAGCAAAGCATTATGGAAGAAAAATGTATGAAGTTGAAAAGATTTTATCAATTCACTTAGAAAGAGAATTAAAATTTATGTGTTGTTTGTAGGCAGCTTTACAAGAATTACAGTTAGGAATACAAAGGATACCAGTATTAATGGTTTACTTGTATTATGTTTGATGTTTTTCATAATGTGAAAGTCCCAGGAAAAATGTAGAAACTGGCATTGAGCCAGAGGAAAGAGGGGTGACTTGTGGGTTGTGTCTGTATCTGTCTGTCGGTACCTGTTTCCGCATCCCCAGTGTTCATCACTTACGGAGACAGTGCACAGGAAAATGGACATGCCCTAAGAAAAGTTAAGCATTTTATTTACAATTGGTTTTTTTGAGGCTTTGTAAAAGTAGTTATGAGGGGTTTCTGAAATGCTGTTGGGTGGGTAATTTACTTCTGTTATTCAAAAACAAACCAACCAGAAAAACCTTCTAAATATTCCTCTCTTTATTCATTTTCTTGTAGTCTCAGACCAGTATCCTTGAGAAAATCTCTTATAAAGACTTGAGGAAATGTGGCACCCTTGTGTCTGCTGTGATCACTAAGTCCTGGCCGAGAAGTAGAGGGGAATTTGTAGATGACTTAGGTGAGGTTTTGAATCACCTGCTCACTTGGCCAGAAATCAATCATCTCTTCAAGTTGTACGGTACGTTCACAGAGGGTGCTGGGAACATGTGCTCTGTCCAGTGGTGCCTCCTGACCCAAGGGTAGGGCAGAGTATTTGACCTGTGAGTCAGTTCGAATGGGTTGATGTTTGCCAAAAGAAGCAGCTTGGATGGAAGGACCCAGGAAGGTTCATAGTATCCTGTATTGTAATTGAGAGCTAACACTGAAAGCCACCATTCATAGAATAGCTGCTGAACACCAGCTACCATGCTGATGTCTTATACTTGAAGTGGTCCTGAGGGTCCTCAGACAAAGAAACTGAGGTGGAGAATGTAATAGGACTTACCCAAGGTCTTGCCAAGAATAAGTGTTAAGAACTGAAATCAAAACCCAAGTGTGTCTGAGTCTAAAACCCTCTCTTTGTTGTTCTGAGATCCATATAAATGTCCGATCCAATACTGGTGACCTTAGCAAAAACTAAGTACTGCCTGATTTTTCCACCCGTACATTCCATGACCCAAGCGTTTGTGACCAAAGAGGGGGAGATGTGTATTTCCCTAAAAACATTATATTCAGGTTTATGTGTGAGTCGTTAGATTCAGATCTAGTGGAAAAGCACCACAGTTAGATTATTTTGCGTCTCAGTTTCATCAAATTACTGGGACAGCCTTAAAACAAAAAGCTAAGTTTCTTCAATGGCAGGGTTGTTGTAGCGATAAAATAAGAAGATTGATGTGGAATTCCTATGTAATGATTAAAAACTACTCATTTGAAAATATTACATTTGTGTCTTTTAAATTAATAGACCTTATATTTTAGAGCAGTTTTAAGTTGATAGAAAAATTGAGCAGAAAGTACAGAGATTTCCCATATTTAGCCCCTCCACACACAGAGTTTCCTCTATTATTAATGTCTTGCTTCAGTGTGGTACAATTGTTATAACTGATGAGCCAGTATTGATATGTTATTAATAACTAAAGACCAATGTTTACATTGGGTTTACTCTGGTACTTTCTGCGGGTTTTGACAAATGTTTAATGATGTGCATCCACTATTACCGTATCATACCGAATAGTTTCACTGCCCTAAAACCTTGTGTTCCACCTGTTCATCCCTCCCCTCTCCCCTCTTCTACAGTTGTGCCTTTTGCAGAAAGTGATATGGTTGGAATCACACACTCTGTAACCTTTTCAGATTGGCTTCTTCGCCTAGCAACATGCATTGAAGGTTCCTTTTCATACCTCACTTCTTTTTACCACTGAATAATGTTCCATTATGTGAATGGACCACAGTTTGTCCATTCACCTACTGAAGAACATCTTGGATACTTCCAAGATTTTGCAATTGTGAATAAAGCTTTTTTATTTGCTTTTAATGGCATGATGCAACTGTATGACCCTAGTATGACTGGGAGAGAAACCTTCTGGTGGTTAAGTATGTTTGAAAATTTTGCCCTCTAAATTGATCCTAAAATTCACATTCAAAATTTTGCAAGATAGCCAAGATGTGTAGAGTATAGCCATTACACTGATGTTTATCTTGTTTCCATGTGCTGTGAAGATGCCTCCTTAAGACCACGTAGATAACCCTCACGGGGTGTCAGTGCATCCCTAGTGCAGTTTATTTCTCTCTAAGCGTTCTCAAGATGGGAGATTTTAAAGGCGGTGATGTCTAGTTTAAGAAAGATATTCAGTATACTGAAGAGGGCACAGGTTTAAAATAACTGAGAAACGTGGTTCTCCTGGCTGACTTGGGTCATTTGAGGAATCGTCTTCATGAAGAAGGAAGTCCTTTGGGAGATGAATTTGGGTGAGATGTAAACCTCCTGGGCAAAGCAGAATCGAGGGATGTGAGAAGCACATCTGGAAACACGGAATGACTCTGCTTTATTGTATGGAAGTTGGGTCAGAGCAATGAGGAAGTTACTGGGAATTCAATAACATGGGAAGGAAGTGGGGTGCCCACCGTTTTAACTCTGTTCTTAACTTGATCAGGAATCAATGAGAAAATATTAGAAAATATTACCGATGAAGGGAAGAAGTTGATGGCCACTGCTGACTCTGTGTTCAGAAAAGTTACTAATGACCTCGTCAGTGGAGCGATTTTAGTTGGACAACTGGAGCTGATCATAAAACACACAAATCAGTTCCTTGACATCTGGCAGTTAAGTAAGTTGAGATGTGGACTTCAGGCTCATGAGGGGTTAGACGATAAGAAGCGTCTGTGTTTGCCTGTGTGTCTTGTAGAGGGGCGATCTTTGTCGTCTTTATGATTAGCGGCTCTTCTCGCCAGGAAGTTGACAGGCGATGGCTTCTAATCCTTAGGAAAATAATGGGAAAGTGATAAAATACTGACTGTGTCAGAGCACTGGCTGTTTTTATTCCATGCTGCTGACACGGGGACGTCTTGGAGTGGCCCTGCACGCAGCCCCCTGCGTCACCCTCCACATAGCTCAGCACGTGGGGCATGTTCATGTGGGTGGAAGAAATGTCTTGCCACAAGCGAATGTTTGTGTGTTCTCTTGGTTTCCTTTTCTTTTTTTTCAGAGAGTACAAGTCTTCCAGCCCATGAGAAAAAACACGCTATGAAGGAAGTGCTGAGTCTCAGAAAGAATGAACTAGTCACTCTAAAGAATGAGAAAACATATGTTGACTCTCTCCTGAAGTTGTATGGGAGGGTAAAAGACCTGATTAAAGGTGATATTCTTAAGCATTAAAATAAACACAATTGAGGGGTCCCCAGGGGAGAAGGGTCAAAAGAGAGTATGATAAAAATGTATCACAGTAGCAGCCTTTTATGTTGGACGGGAGGCTTTTTTAAATGTGTTAATTTTTAACAAAGTTAAAATTTTTTGGTGATTACTGCCATATCTCTAAATAGCATGCTTAAATATCTCCTTGATTTTTCAGGTTTAAGCATTATCCATGTTAAATGTTAAATCTCCTTGTTTTTCCAATTTCTGCCTTATACACATAACCTTTCCAACCTCCCTTTCCTCCAATTTTATCATAATTTTAATTAGATCAGTCCTCAGGGTTTAAATAGTCACGACTGTAAATGCACTGTTCATACCCGAGCCATGAAACATACCATGATTCTCTTCCATTTCTGTGCAAACTGTTTTCTCTAGATTTAAAATTCTTGTCTTGTCCTATGCTTTGTTTTCAATGTATTTGTTTTTAAATTCAATCCCAGGCTCTTTACCAACCATTTGAATTTCCTCACAAGGCAATCAGTTTGATTTTTCAGAAGGACTCTCCCCAGACTGGAGGGATGCAGTCCTAGGGATGTCCTGCTTCTGTCCTCGGCTGGATCTGTGTCCTGGGTCCCATGGCTCCCTGCTTTCACACCTGTGTTTTAGTGAGACACACCCTCTGGTCCCTCCTGAGAAGGGGGCACAGGAGTCCTTGCCTGTCTGAAAATGTCTGCCCGTACATGAGATCTGTTGTTTGGTGCAGAGGTACAGACTGGAAACGTTTTCCTTCAGGATTTGGGATTTGTGGCTCCATGCAGGGTCGCTGTTGAGAGTCAGATGTGATCCTTATCCTTTGTGGATGACATATTTTCTCTCTCAGGAAGCTCTTGATATCTTTTTGTCCCCCTTATTCTGAAATTTCCTAATGATGTACCTTGGAATGGGTCTGTTTCCCATCTGTTGTACTGGGCATAATTAAGTGGGTCTTTCTAATCTGGAAATCCAAGTCCTTGAGTTCTGGGGAAACTTCTTGTGTTAGTTAAGTGGTTACTTTTTCTGTTGCTGGAATTCACAGTTGGATATGTGACCTCCTGGAATGGTCATCTGACTTCCATACATTTTCTCTCCTATTTTCCATCTCTTTGTGTTTTGTTCTGCTTTCTGAGCAGTTTCCTTAATTTGACCTTCTAACGTTTCCAGTAAATTTTTAAATCTCTCTTCTTATGTATTTAATTTATAAGAACGTTTTTTCCTCTGAGTGATCCTTTTTCTCTGCTATCCTGTTCTTGTTCATGGTTGCAGTATCATATCTTTCTGAGATTATTGATATTTTTGATTTAGAGGTTTTCTTTTTCTTTATCTTAAATAGTTTCCTATATCCTCCGAGTTGCTTTTATCTCTTGGTATGTTTTAATATCTATTTTTCATGTTAAAGACTTTCCCCATCTGTCTAGAAATGCTGGTTTATCTGTTTATATTAAGAGAGGTGCCTAACATGCTAATGGAGGATTCTGAGGGTGGCGTGGCTAGGCTTTGAAATAGCCTGTATCTTTAGCTCCTCTCTCTTGGGCTGCTTAGATTGCCAGTCTGTTGCTTGGAAGGTATAGGCCCCGCTGCCATGTTTCTGGGAGTCAAGAGAGAAATGAGGTCTGGAGGGTTCTCAGCATCCAATATGCATATCTAGTCTTACTGCCTTCCTTCTTCCTGTATCCTCTGTTCTCCTTTCTTCTTAAATTTAATGGTACATACCGTCTGTTAGCTTCCTGACAAAGCATACGTGCCTGGAAATGCCTTTATTCTGCCATATACCTGAGACCCCCAATCCAGAGAGCCCTCCGTGTTATCCTCTCTAAAATATAAACCGCCCATTGCTTGCCAAGGTGGAGGAGGTGCCATCAACCTGCCGTATGGAATGGGTGGGGATGAAAATGAGGCTGTTTGATGACTTCTTAAGCAGACTTTCAGCCCAGTCCTCCTTATTTTATCACCACCTCCCAAATTTCAGTTACCTGTGCAGCCAGTGTCTGTGCATTGGGGGAAGTCTGTGACACCAGACACCTGGCAGACTCAGGTTTCCCCACCATGGGCTAGGACCCCACGTTCTGAGGCTTAAGACGTCATTTACCCCCTAGCACATCTGCTTTTCAAGTTCCAAAATTTTGTTGCTGTGATCTCCTTTTCTGTCCTTCCCAGCCCTGTTGCTTTATGGCTTTTGAAAAACAATCTCTTTTCTATCATTGGAACAGAATATGGGGAGGGAGTGGAAGCATGTGCAGATGTCAGACTGTCATCTTCTCCCAGAAGTTGCAAAGCTTTCTTTGTCATGAAAATTGACGAGCTAGGTGAGGGTGGAGACTTAGGGATTCTTATTGAGAACAATGCCAGCAAGTGTGTTCACTTGCATTTCCTTAAGAGCAGCGAGGGGAGTAAAAACTAGGAAAGTAAAATGAAATGATATCATGAATAGAGGTTTCACTTTTGACATTCTCTTATGGTTTCAAAAGTGGATTTTGGAGAGATTGCTGAAAGACATTCGGAAGACCTCAGCGGGAAAAGATTAAACCAAGTCGTGATGGTGAACTTGTCAGCCACCTCCCTCGACTCAACGTGGACAACACATTACAACCTGAGCCCTGCAGTCCAAGAAATGGCCAGAAATGCAGACTTGCTGAAGGACAGCCACGTCTTCCATGTCTTCTGGACAGAAGCCGCCCAGGAGCTGAGTGAGCCAGAGGAGGAGCTGGAAATGAAACTATTCCACCCTGAAGAGATGTATCAATGTTTATATGGCCCTTGTTTCAAAAGGTTTACGAAACTGTATCAGGATCTGAAGTCAGGGGAAGTCACCTTTGGGGAAATCGATGACATCTTCAAAAACTTTGTGAATAAATACAGCGACCTAACTAAAGACCTCCAGACAATGTGTGCTTTGTACCCCAGTGACCAAAAAGATTGGATCAAGGAGCGAGTCCGGCAGATCGAGGAATACCATCACCTGCATCAGGCTGTCGACTCAGCCAAGGTCATCTTGAAGGTCAAAGAGAATTTGGCCCTGACCGGCGACTTTGGTGTTCTCCACATCTTACTAAGCTTTGTAAGTTATTTACTGGGGACTACTGGGGGTGGGGGTGGCGGAGATGCCGCTCTCGAGCTCTTAAAAACTGGGCAAGATGATTCCGCAGCTTCCTTCAATGTTATTTGTATTTTATTCGATGCCTGAATATGCCAAGGGCTTCGTTCTTACCTTCGTTTACCAATAGTGCGACTGTTTTGGCTAGTGAGGGTTTCCTTGGATCGGCAGGAGGATCGTGAATTTAGGAAAAGGCAATGATCCTCTTTTAGTCATCAGATATTTGTAAAGAGTCACCTGAGCTCTTTAGATTCTAAAAGCCATTTGTTTTGTCAGCTCTGCACATCTAGCGCTTACCTGGGAGCGGCACGTGGTACATTATCTGTTACAGTTAAGAAGTGAGTCTTTTGCTTTCTGATTTTTTAGGTGAGCATTTATAAGGTATATGGTGACCTATATTATTGTATAGACAGGTATGATGGGGACTAAAATATAGCACAAAATTTGGAATTTGGCACATGTAAGCTTGAAGCCCAGCAGCGTGTTTTTGAGTAGGTCACTGTCCTGGTCCTTCTATTCTTTACCTAGAAAATAGAAAAAATTACAAGGTGCACCTGGCAGGGTTCTTGTGTAGGTTTGCTTAGCAGAATGCCAGGTGCGGAGGAACTGTAGTTACTATGGATCGAGGCGGGACAGAAGAGCAGCTACAGTGTCCAATCTGGGATAAGAGCTTTATGTACCTGCCAGTCCTGGAAGTTTGGTGGGAAGGACTGTTGGGATGGTCAACATTGTTGTTTTGGGGGGTCCAGGAGCCAGTTCCAGTGCACATACAACCTTCTCTTGCAGACTCTCTTTGACAACTTGCTTTGATGACTTTTTTAGACTGTCTTGGACAACTTTCGCCACGAAAAACTGGACCGGATCAACCAGCAGCTTATCCGTGCCAGAAAGCTGCTGCAGGACGTCAATGAGACCCGGTGTCAGTGTCTGAAGGAGCTGTCCCGGAGGAAGGAGTTCATCAGCTGGGTCCGGGAGGCTCTCGGAGGTACAGTCCATCACTGTGGTGGCCGGAAGTCTGGAGCATATTTAGATGGTTCATAGGGTGGTCTTCCTAAACGTATGGGCAGCCCCTCCCCTTGATCATGTTCTAAGTAAAGGACCATGAGATGCCATCTGCATTTTTAAAATTAAAATATTTTAATTGAAATGTATTTGCCATGTAGCCTTGTGTAAAGTTAGGGTGTATGGCACATTGATTTGATACATTTATATCTTGTAATATGATTGCCATTGTAACAATAATTAGCCCCACTATCACGTCCTATAATTCTCCTTTCATCTTAGTGATTGTAATAATTAAGTCTAGTCTCTTAGCAAGTTTTCATCTGTATTCTTTGGTAAATGTGCAGGGTGTGCCTCGTTGATTGTAGGTAGCATTTATATCAGGACAGTATAGCTCATTTTCTGGTGTAAAAACTATTTCCTTGGCTACTTTTTTTCCCTCTCACTCTGGATGCTTGCTGTGAACAGCAAGGGATCATTTTCTTTAAAATTGTGTCCCTTTAGCTTTTTCCTCCGGTTGATTTTTACTAGAAGCCAAGGCGAACTTGTCTTGGCTTAATCACCTCTACCTGTCGTTGTGCAAGGGCTTGGCAGTCTTTTTTAACTCTGTGGCTTTGGTGACTTTGGCAGAATTAATTCATGGAGGGGAGATGGAGCCAGGGAAGAGGGAAGGTGGACAGCCCTGGTGTGCAGGGACAGGGGAGGGGCCGCCTGCTCAACTCATCACAGACTCGCTGCTTTCAGCTATGGGCTCCTCGGGCCACAGTGATGCACAGATTTTGATTAGTGAGCAGCCATTTTTTATAGATAACTGTCAACATGTTACTGTTCTTTTCATAACGAAATGGCAATATTGTGTGATTACATGAAGTAAGATACACAAAAGCCCCATGCAATGCCTGGACATTGATGCTGTTCAGTAAGGCCAGGTATTGGTCAGCAGTATCAACATAAATGGCAAGAAAGAAAAAAATGCCCCAGGTTCTTATCGAAAGCAAAAAGTGGATAAAACCCCTAAAAATCCACTGAATATCCATTTATAGCTTCAGTAAGGACGATTGTCCCGGATTTGAGGCTCATGTCATCACGGGGTAGCCCTGCACTCACCTGCCTCTCCCTCCCCAGGCATCACTGAGCTGAAGGTGTTCGTGGACTTGGCCTCCATCTCTGCGGGGGAGAATGACATCGACGTGGATCGGGTGGCTTGCTTCCACGATGCTGTGCAGGGCTTTGCACCCCTGCTGTATGAGCTGGACACGAGTGCGGGTTTCGATGAATTCATGCAACACCTGAAAGAGCTGTGGAAGGCTCTGGATAATGACCACCACCTGCCCCAAAAACTGGTGAGTCTTATTTCTGGCTCCAAAATAGGTAAGTGTAATAAAGCATCGCTTAGAAACACTAGGGGCAGGACTGCAAACTATTGCACTCTCACATGGCAGGTTTTTAATGCAGTCATTTAAAAGGATGTTTAAAAACAGTTTCTTCCTATATGGAAATGCTTTCTCTGTCTTATTATGTTAGAAAATTGGATACAAAACTGCATGTAAATTAGAGTGATTTCTACTATGCAAAAAGAACGGGAAAAAAAGACTGAAATATGTTAAAATGTTACCAGTGGTTTTCTCTTAATGGTGGTAATTGTTACTTAATTCTCTATACTTTTTGGTATTTTCCATACTTTCCGCAATTGGTACAGATTCATTTTTAATCAGAAAAAATAAACATTTCACTGTAAGTTAAACCATCTGCACAGGGCCCAAGCAGGCCCATAGTATTGGGTTGGCCAAAAAGTTCGTTCAGGTTTTTCTGTAAGATGTTCGGAAAAACCCGAACGAACTATTTGGCCAACCCAGTACATAGCTTGTGTAACAGGGTGGCTGGAGCCCCACAAGGGATGGGGGAGGAAAAGAGGAATGGAAGGAGCAGCAGAGCTCACAGCCTTGTTATAGCCAGCATTATCCCCAGCTGGGGGCCCGGCAGAACGCTGCCTTCTCACAGAGAGCTGGGTTCATGCCTGTCCCTCCCCATCCATGTATCCAGGGCACCGGGTGAGAACACAGGGGAGCAGCCCATTGCAGCAACACCTCCTGACAAGTGTCCCAAGAGGGAGAGCCAAAGCCCGTGGCAGTGGTGGGCAGCGGGTGAGGGAGGCCCCCCCGTGGGTGATGGCACGCTGAGCCAGAGAAGGGGAGGAGGAGTTTGCCCCTGGAAGGCAGAGGTGGAGAGAGTGGCAGGAAGAAGATCACCTGTAAGCTGCGGCCCATTTTCTCTCCTTCTGTCCCAACAGTGTGACTCTGCCCGGAACCTGGAGTGGCTGAAGACAGTGAAGGAGAGTCACGGGTCTGTGGAGCTCTCATCCCTGTCCCTGGCGACAGCAATCAACAGCAGAGGCATCTATGTGATCAAGGCTCCCACGGATGGCCAAAAGGTGAGCATCACATCCCAGGCACAGCTGCAGGTGTCTCTTACAGGTTGCTGTCCTCAGGGGCGGGGGTGGGGCGGTCTCTGCCTCTCAAAAATGACCTCTGATTGTGTACTGTTCCACAGATTTCCCCAGACACAGTTCTACACTTAATCCTTCCTGAGGGCCATGGAGGCCACGAGGAGGTGCGAGACTACTCTTTAGAAGAGCTGAAGGAGCTTTTGAACAAATTGATGCTGATGTCTGGCAAGAAAGATCACAACAATGTTGAAGTCGTAGAGGTATTTTCTGAGGTAAGGGTTTGTATCTATGTTGGAGCAGGTATCCTATTCCCATCTGTTTGGGCTGAGGACTCTCACTGCTGAGGTGCCTGGGAAAGTCAGAAGGGTTTGAGTTTGTATTTATTTGTTTATTTTTAAATTTTATTTATTTTATTTATTTATTTTTGGCTGTGTTGGGTCTTCGTTGCTGCACGCAGGCTTTCTCTAGTTGCGGTGAGCGGGGGCTACTCTTCGTTGAGGTGCGCGGGCTTCTCATTGCGGTGGCTTCTCTTGTTACAGAGCACGGGCTCTAGGCACACGGGCTTCAGTAGTTCTGGCTCACAGGCTCTAGAGCGCAGACTCAGTAGTTGTGGTGCACGGGCTTAGTTGCTCCGCGGCATGTGGGATCTTCCCGGACCAGGGCTCGAACCCATGCCCCCTGCACTGGCAGGCGGATTCTTAACCACTGCGCCACCAGGGAAGCCCTGAGCTTGTATTTAATTCATAGGAATCACTCTGCTCTTAAACCCATGGAGAGTGGAGCCAGTGGGTCTGCAGAATGCATGTATTCAGAAATCATGATCCAAAGAGATGTCGATTTACTCTGTAAATCAGCAAGCATCCCCAAATACTTAAAGATGTAAATGGACATCCTTCATCAAAATCCGAAGTAATCATGATGATAAAGGCATATCGATTTATGTAATGGTCTCTCCTTTTGATTATGAGTTTTGTCCTTAAAGTTCATTTGTATTTTATAAATGGGTTTCCTTTATCTTTACAACGTATTGCTTCCTAAAGAAGAGACTATGGAAATGAGGAAGGAAGGCCTTCTGTGATCAGTCTCATGCTCGATATCACACAGTGAACCTTGGAGAAAACACGAACCCCAGCCCTTCAAATTATCAATCTGTTTGTGTTATTCTAGACTGTTGTGTCCTTCTCTCTGCGGTCAGCTCTGTGACGTCTGCCTCCTGCTTCCATTTGCAACAGGTGTTTTGCAACGTGCAGAGGCTTGTCCAGTCCTTTATAAACCTGTACTCTGCCGGAAATATGCTGTTCAGGGCCTGGACGACCGAGGTGTACTGCTCCCCCCGGAAGGGCGCCTCCATCCGGATGGACTTCGGTCTGCAGCTCGTGCACCAGCTCGTGGAGAGCGGGCCAGTTGCTGAGCTGCTCGAGACCCTCTGCCGGCAGATGGAGGACTTCCTGGACCAGTGGGAGAGATTCGTGGCAGAGAAGCGAGCTGAGCACTTTTACCTCAACTACTATACTGCCGAGCAGCTGGTTTACCTGGGCTCGGAACTCAGGAAGCAGGTGCCCAGCAGTGCCGCCCTCACCATGCTCTCCTTCATCAAAGGCAACTGCACCCCAAGGGACGTCTCGGAGGCCTGCTGGGGGCCCGATGGCAGGGCCATCACACACCAGGAGAGTACAGTGGTTGAAGAATTGCCACTGTTGCTCTTCTCTGAGCCCAGACTGGTGGACAAGCTGAGGGTCATCATGAAGCACTCGATGACGTGCATGAGTGTCTTCCTGCCTCACTGCCTGGACCTGGAGGCCCTTGGCCACTGTCTGGCTCGCCTGGCGAGGATGGCTGGGCCCCCTGTGCAGCGGGAGCTCCCCAGAGGCCTGCAGGACGGCCAGCCGAATCTCATCGTCTGTGGCCACTCTGAGGTGCTGCCAGCCGCCCTGGCCATCTACATGCAGACCCCGAACCAGCCCCTGCCCACCTACGACGAGGTGCTGCTCTGCACCCCAGAGACCACGTTCGAGGAGGTGGCGCTGCTCCTGCGTCGCTGCCTGACCCCGGGCTCCCAGGGACTCAGGGTCTACAGCCTGCTGTACGCAGACCAGCTGAGCTACGAGGTGGCCTGCCGGGCGGAGGAGCTCTTCCTGAGCCTGTGCATGCAGCGTCACCAGGAGCACTACCGGCTCGTGATGGTCTGTGACCATGAGCGAGAGCACTGTTACCTCCCCTCAGCCTTCAGCCAGCACAAGGTTCTCATCACCCCCCAGGCGCCCCTCAAGGACATCCAGGCCTACCTGGCTCACCACTTCCGGGTCCCGGAACAGACCCCGTCAGCCGCTGCCACGTTCCGGGACCACATGTGTGTTGGGATCGTGGCCTCGGAGAGAGCGGGTGTCGGTAATGATGGCTGCTGGGTCCCTGAGTCCCAGGGACCACCTGATGGCCCTTCCCTGTCCAATGGGGTGGGGTGTGAGCTCAGATGAGCCCTTTTGCAGGTGGGGAAACTGAGTCTCCAGAGGATTGACTCACCTGAAGCTGTAAATCATGACCCATACTGGAGCGGGACACCGTTTCTCACATGGTTTCCAGCTTGGCTGAGCCATCTTCCCCCTTTAAACTAGCATCTCTGCAGTTTCCTCTTTTTTTTTTTTTTTTTTTTTTAAGTCCATTGGCTACTTTGGGGTTGATGTGGGTCCTGAGCGGGCTGAGGTATAATTACTCCATCTTGAGAAGAAACGGATGCCTCTGCCTTCAGTCACCATCATGATTTCCATTCTGTTGACTGTATCCCTTTAACGGTACTACCTTCTTTCCAGTGAAAATTGCTCCCCGCCCCCGGGAGCGAACTCTGCTGTTTCTGTCCTTACGCTCAGACTGCCATCCTTAGTCCCGGGAAGCAGCAAGGATGGTGGGTGGGTAACAGCAAGGAAATCTGAGGGTTCGAACGTGCGTCCTTTAACCTGATGTTAGGTTGCATCAGTTTTGAATTTTGTACAAAGAGAAACGACTTGTAGTCACTCTTTCTGGTCATTCTCACTCTTGATCCGTAGCCCTGGCGCCTAATTTTTGTATGTTCACGTCACAGGAAGGTCCCTCTTTGTGAAGAGGTTGCACGGCCAACTGAAAATGAAGTTTAATGGAGAAAAAGTGCCTCTAAAAATTATTCGATTGATCAACCCTCAGGTGGATGAGAATGAAGTCCTGGGCTCCCTCCTGCCTTTCCTGGGCGCCCGGTATCAGAGGAGACCCATTGTATTCCACTTTGACGTGACCTCTTCAGTAAGTGCCCGCAGGTTCTAGCTGAGTGGCTGTGCTGGGAAAGACAGAGCTCCCACATCCTGCCCTGCCCCCTTCCCAATATAAAGACTTGCTTCTTTGTACATGTATTGATACTCAGTATCATCGTTATCAAAGAGCTGAATAAGAGGGTCCTTAGGGTTGGGAGGATTGGTGTCTTTTGTGTAAGTATTTACAGACCCACGTCATTCTGTCTTTAGGTGCAGACTGGAATTTGGGTGTTTCTTTTCAAACTCCTCATTCTCCAGTACTTAATGGATGTAAATGGGAAGATGTGGCTTCGGAACCCATGCCACTTATATATCGTTGAAATCCTGGAAGGGAGTTCGCTGCCACGGAGGCCTTTGAAGCTGGTGTGTATCAGGGCACTTTCATGTTACTGTTGGGGTGGGGGCTTCGATACGTTTTTGTGATTCTCCACTTTTGCCTTAGCAAAGTAGCTGAGTGCAATGTTAGTAAAGACAGATCTTTAAACTTATTTTTAAATAATGCCTGGAATAAAAAGATTCTTTTATTAATTAGCAGTATCTTAGATTTGTTCTCATCGGGATGGATGCTGTATGTCTGGGTTAAATGCCAGTGGTGCTGGGAATGCAGAAAACTCATTTGCTAGGAGGAGCACCATCTTTCTTAATGGTAGCTGACAGGGAAAGGAGACTTTCATCATCTCAGTTTCTTAACAAAAGGGAGTTTTATGCGGACACACACACACACGTGCACGCGTATGTACTTGATGGAGAGATTTAGTTCCAAGAGGTTGGGTAGAAAAGGGCTTTGTGATCGACAGTGCAGCTCATACGATGCCTGAATGTGCAAAAGGTAACACCCCATGCAAAGCGGAATCTACAGAAATCCCTTCATGGAAAGTGATTTTTCGTAAAGGTCCATGCAGTCTAGACCATGTGGAGGATTAAAACACAAAAGCATTTTTTAGGCAATTCAGCCATAACTCATTTCATTTGCGTCTCTTCTTTCCAGAGTACACTTGTCCCCCAGTTCAATTTTCTAGACATCTTCCCCAAAGTCACGTGCAGGCCTCCCAAAGAAGTGATCAGCATGGAGCTGGATCCTCAGTGGAGCTCTGAAGAGCCAGGAATGGATCAGAGAGCGTTCTGCAGTGAAACATTCCAGAGACCTTACCAATATCTAAGGCGGTTCCATCAGAAAGAAAACCTAGACACATTTCAGTACCAAAAAGGCTCTGTTGAGGGCAGCCCCAGTGAATGCATCCAACATCTCCTGATTTACTGTGGGGTGATAAACCCATCCTGGTCAGAGCTTTGGAACTTTGCTCGGTTCTTGAACTACCAGCTCCGAGATTGTGAGGCTTCTCTCTTCTGTGATCCCAGCTTTGTTGGAGACACTCTGGTGGGTTTCAAGAACTTTGTGGTCACCTTCATGATCTTCATGGCACGAGATTTCGCCACGCCTACACTTCACACATCCGACCAAAGCCCAGGGAAGTACACAGTCACCATGGACGGGGTCAAGGAAAAAGATCTTGCCCCTTTCACTCTTCGGAAGAGGTGGGAGTCAGAGCCCCACCCGTACGTGTTCTTCAACAGTGACCACACATCCATGACGTTCATAGGCTTCCATTTCCAGCCCAATCAGAATGGCGGTGTTGACGCCATTGACCGCTTGAGTGGGGAAGTAATCAAGAAGGATGTTATGACAGTGCAACTGTATGAGGGCCTGTTGCTTCAGAGGGTGCCCTTCAACGTGGACTTTGACCAGCTGCCCAGACATGAGAAACTTGAAAAGCTGTGCCTGGCCTTGGGGATCCAGTGGCCCATCGACCCTGATGAAACATACGAGCTTACAACGGACAATATGCTTAAGATCCTTGCCATCGAGATGCGTTTCCGGTGTGGCATCCCTGTCATCATCATGGGAGAAACCGGCTGTGGGAAAACAAGACTCATTAAATTCCTCAGTGACCTGCGGCGTGGGGGTGCTGACGCTGACACCATGAAGTTGGTCAAGGTTCACGGAGGAACAACTGCCAACATGATCTACTCCAAGGTCAGGGAGGCCGAAGCACTCGCCTGCTTCAATAAGGACCAATTTCAGCTAGACACCATCTTGTTCTTTGATGAAGCCAACACCACAGAGGCCATAAGCTGCATCAAAGAGGTCCTGTGTGACCGCACAGTGGGTGGCAAGCCCCTGGTTAAGGATTCTGGCTTGCATATCATAGCAGCCTGCAACCCTTACCGGAAGCACACCCAGGAGATGATCTGCCGTCTGGAGTCAGCTGGATTGGGATACAGGGTTAGTGCAGAAGAGACGGCGGAGAGGCTTGGCTCCATCCCCCTGAGGCAGCTGGTGTACCGCGTTCACGCTCTGCCGCCGAGCCTGATCCCCCTGGTGTGGGACTTCGGACAGTTGAATGACTCAGCAGAAAAGCTCTACATCCAGCAGATTGTCCAGAGACTGGTGAACTCCATCGTGATGGTGCAGAGCGAGACTCGTGTGATCACCGAAGTGCTTTCTGCCTCTCAGGGTTTCATGAGGAAAAGACAAAATGAATGCAGTTTTGTCAGCCTCAGGGATGTGGAACGCTGTGTGAAAGTTTTCAAATGGTTTTACGACCACAGTGAGATGCTCTTGTCTAAGCTGGATTCCTTTCTCTGCGAGTCTGGTATCATCCAAAATGACTTTGAGAGAGATCCCATCCTCTGGTCCTTGGTGCTGGCCATCGGGGTATGTTACCACGCCTCTTTAGAGAAGAAGGAATCTTATCGGAAAGCCATTTGCAGGTTCTTTCCAGAACCGTATAATGATAGCAAGATTATCCTGATTGAGATAACACAAACCCAGGATCTTTTTCTGAATGACATATCTCTGAGGAAAACCATCGCTAAGAACTTGGCTTTGAAGGAGAATGTCTTCATGATGGTCATCTGCATCGAGCTCAAGATTCCTCTCTTCCTGGTGGGCAAGCCCGGCAGCTCCAAATCTCTCGCCAAGACCATCGTGGCAGATGCCATGCAAGGCCAGGCTGCGCACTCGGACCTATTCCGGAGCCTGAAGCAGGTCCATCTGGTGTCGTTCCAGTGTAGCCCTCATTCCACCCCACAGGGCATTATAGGCACCTTCAAGCAGTGTGCCCGCTTCCAGCAGGGGAAAGACCTGGAGCAGTACGTCTCTGTGGTGGTGTTAGATGAGGTTGGACTGGCAGAAGACTCGCCCAAAATGCCCCTGAAGGCTCTGCACCCACTGCTGGAGGATGGATGCATTGAAGACGATCCCGCCCCCCACAAAAAAGTTGGCTTCATAGGCATTTCCAACTGGGCCCTGGACCCCGCCAAGATGAACCGGGGTATTTTTGTGTCACGTGGCAGCCCCAACAAGAGAGAGCTCATTGAGAGCGCCAGGGGAATTTGCTCTTCAGAGCCCCTCGTCCAAGAAAGAATCCGAGGATACTTTGCATCCTTTGCCAAAGCCTATGAAACAGTATGTAAGAGGCAGGACAAGGAGTTCTTTGGGCTTCGTGACTACTACAGCCTCATCAAGATGGTGTTTGCCGCGGCGAAAGCCTCTAATAAGGAGCCTTCCCCTCAAGACATTGCACAAGCTGTCCTTCGGAACTTCAGTGGCAAAGACGACATCCACGCCCTGGATATTTTTTCATCCAATTTACCTGAGGCAAAGTGCACAGAAGAAATCAGCACCATGCATTTGATCCAGCAGAACATATACGGTGATCTTCAGAAGGCATCTGGCAGAGAGCTGGACGACTCCGAATCCCGCTACCTGCTCGTGCTGACCAGGAACTATGTGGCCCTGCAGATCCTGCAGCAGGCGTTCTTCAGTGCAGACCAGCCAGAGATTATTTTTGGATCCAGTTTTCCCAAGGACCAAGAGTACACCCAGATCTGCAGAAATATCAACCGAGTGAAGATATGCATGGAAACCGGCAAGATGGTGGTGCTGCTCAATCTACAGAACCTCTATGAGAGCCTCTATGATGCGCTCAATCAGTACTACGTCTACCTCGGTGGCCAGAAGTACGTGGACCTCGGTCTGGGGACCCATCGGGTCAAATGTCGGGTTCACCCAGACTTCCGCTTGATAGTCATTGAGGAGAAAGATGTCGTCTACAAACATTTTCCCATCCCCCTCATTAACCGGCTAGAGAAGCACTATCTGGACATCAACACTGTTTTGGAGAAATGGCAGAAGAATATCGTGGAGGAGCTTAAGGTCTGGGTGGAGAAGTTCATAGATGTGAAAGCAGAGCAGTTTCTAGCCATACCCAAGTACAGCCCTTCCGATGTCTTCATGGGCTACCACTCAGACACGTGTGCCTCTGTGGTGCTCCAGGTCATAGAGCGGCTGGGGCACAAGGTCTTGACTGATGAGCTTTACCAGAAGGTATCTGAGCAGGCCAAACTGGTGCTGCTGGATTGTGCCACACCTGATGCTGTAGTTCGGCTGAACGCTTCCTCACTAGGCCTGTTCACCGCACAGTCCCTGTCGCAAGTATACTATTACAGGCAGCAGCATAACTCCTTTGCAGACTTCTTCCAGGCTCACCTTTGCACGATGGATGCGGAGCGCCGTGCCGTCTTCACAGAGGTGATTATCTTTCTATATTTTACCCTTTTTCTCTTTTACCTCAGGGTCCTTGACTCGCTAGCATCAAGAAATCAGGATTCTTTGCAAGTCAGTGTATAGGAACCGTAAATGAATGTGTTGAGACTTTTGGTTCCTCTCCTTGGCAAGTGCCAGGAGACCTGTATATTTATACATGTTAGTTTAACCAAGTTTTGAGTGCCCATTTTTGTGCAGTGCTGTGCACAGTGTTCACTTCAACAAATGAGGTTCGAGTACACTGGGGAGATAAAGATGAATTAACACAGGGCTTGGCCTTGGTCTACATACAGTGGAAGGTGGAAGGACACTCATGAACAGGTACTGTTGATATCCTATGATAGTGCTATCCACAGAGGCAAAGAGGAGCAACACAGATCAGGATACGAGGTCGCATGAACCCATCTTTAATAAGAGATGACCGTCAAGCTAATTGTGAAGTATGGTTGGGAAGGTATTATAGGCAGAGGACCTTATTTGAGCAAGGATGTCAAGGTTTAAAACAACACAGTCTGTGCAGGAAACCAGGAGTTAAAGGCTGATGAAGCTTAAAGTTCAAGGCTGCGAGTGCTGAGAGATGGGGATGAGATATAACCGGAGAGACTTCATGGAGGGTCTTGTCAGTAGCACCAAGGAGCTTTGTCTTCCTTGTATAGAGGGGAGTGATGGAGAAATGTGTGTGGAGAGAGGGAGGGAAAAAGTCCGATAAAAGACTCACAGAAAAGATAGACCAGTAGGGAGGCTGCAGTACCAGTTCAGTCAAAGTAGAGGATGGATGGGTGGAATTGAGACATAGTAAGGATGCAGATTGGCAGAGGTAATGATTGATTCCTTATAGGGGCTCTGGGAGATGGAGGAGGCTAGACATGACTCCCTGGATTCTTCCTTGGATGACCAAAAGTTTGGTTAATCACAATCTAGGTGTGAGCAGCAAGTTTGGCAGAGGCAGTGGTGAATTCCATTTGGGATGGGCTTTGATGTTCCTGTAACATCTAGGTAGACTATCATGCAGTTGGATATAGGAATAGGAAACTCAGTGGTAAGGCCAGCCCGGAGATAATAATTCAGGACCTAGGATATCAGCATGCCCTTAAGGAGTGTATTTGTTGCACTGTGCGGTGTGATCCAGTGGCAGGGGAGAATTGCTAACAGCTGTGGGAAGGGACATGAATGGCCAACTCGATCTGAAAGTATGAAGTAAGATTGCAAAGGAGAAATGGCATTTGTTCTGAGCCCTAAGGTATCATCAGAACTGTCAGTAGGATCCAAAGTAGGAAAAGACACTGGAGTCTAGGAAGAAGACTTGAAGGCATCTTGGGGACAGGGTGACTCTTCTCTCCAATACGTTTGATCCTGTAGGTTCTGTTTACCTCAGCACTGCCTCGTTTTGGAAAACTCCACTGGGTTTGTATTCTTTTCTATCTGTGTACCAACTGCACATTGAGGAGCCCATGGAAGATATTTGCTGAACATCCTCATGTTTCTGGGATCTAAACCTAGCGGATGTGCAACCCTTTCTTGCATTCCAGCGAATTATTTGCATTTCCTGCCTTTGCAGATCACAACGTTCTCCAGACTGCTAACCAGTCATGACTGTGAACTTTTAGAATCAGAAGTAATGGACAGGGCTCTGAAACTCACCATCCTGTCACTGCAGCAGTTTGACACCGAGTACTCCTTCCTCAGGGAAGTTCGGTGAGGGTCTCTGCCTTCCCCTCCCGTTCCTTTCCCTCCTCAGGATCCATCACTTGGTATTTCATATGTGTGGCTATGGTAACCACTGGTGTTCTCGCCACTTTTGGTTAGTGAACCTTGAGGACATGTGACTCTGAAAAGGATGTCGTTAAATTCTCCAGGTGTCCTTCTCATCTCTGTTATCCTCTGCAAAAACAGCCCCCTCTGAATCCAGCATCCTTATGCCTCATTGGGAGGCATTTATTGGGGCTTTTTTCTTTCTCCACTGGATTGTCTACCCACCTTACTTGCAGAGGAAAATCCCACCTGAATAGTTTTTCTATATACCCCTTCTATTTCCCATCACTTTGGAGAACATTATCACCAATTTTTAGGACAGAAAACTCACTTGGATAATTTCCTTTTTCTTTCAGAAACTGCTTAGCTCACAAAGCCAGCTATAAAATCCTCATTATTCAAACAGATTTTGAAGATGGAATTCACAGTGCTCAGCTCATCGCTTCAGCAAAGTATGTTTTTGTTATTTTTCTCGGAAACTACGTAGGAAACTCCAAATTTATTCAGGAGCTCCTAAAGAATTTCTTCCCTGAAAACTGTATAGTATCAGAATGAACATAAAAATAAGAATAAAAATTATTCTCCCTTTTTATTCCTCTAAATGTGGACTAGAGAAACAAAGAGAGAAAAGGCTCATAACAACACAAAAATAGCCAAATGCAACAAGTGTAAATAACAGAATATTAGCAGGATATAAAAGAGTATCCTTGGAACATATGTTAGCAGACATAATTTGGTCATTATTCATTTTAAACTACATGATATGAATTTATTGCAAGTTTAAGGGCCATAATGGTATTTAAATGCTTTCAGTTGTATTTGTTGGGCAGCTTTATATTGTTTGTAGGGGAAATTTGATACTTTTAGAATTAACTACGTTCCCTTATTACTTGATGTTTAAGTAAAAGTAATTTCTGGACCTTCTAAAGCATTGGAAACCATATTTCATATCTTGGTTGTCTTTGGCCATTGATTGTCTGTTCACAGAACTCTGTTTCTTGAAATGGAAAGGTCCGCCAGCCTTACCTTAGTAGCATCAGAGCAAGCCCATCAAGGATTGTAAGATAGGGTTCCTGACCAATAAAAAAAAAATGCCATTTCAAAGCAGAGGGATGCAAGAATGGGGGAAAGAGATGAGCCTACTTAGAGAGGTCTTGCTCCCATTCTCCTGTAAGAGAGGGTAGCAAGCTTGAGGGTATGAAATCTATTTACAGCTAAAAAAATGTGAGATGGAACTTGACCGCTCCGAGGACACCCTTCAGGCATTTTACAACGTCCATTTTGTTTATTTTCTTGGGTTTTGTTTGATTTATTTTGTCTTTGCTTGTTTGTTTTTAAAATAGGTATTCTGCTATAAATGAAATCAACAAGATACAAGGAAATAAGGACTATGTCTTAGTCTACTTCATCACAAAACTGTCCCGGATGGGAAGTGGAACGTCCTATGTAGGATCCCATGGAGGTAGGACCAAAATATTAGTGAATATGTTTGTTTAATGATGTTTAAGTTGTTTCTAATTTGGCCCTATGATGTACAAAGTCTGACATTGGAACATTAATATTAATCTCAACAATACTTTTTTCAGATACAATTGAGATTTCTTACTGCTGATTAATGCAAAAAACACTCAACTTTGGACTGGCTGTTCCGACATATAGCACTTCTTTCATCACTTGTCAATAAACACTTGATTAATCTCTGGTTCCTCACCTTTTACTATATGGATAATGCAGAGAGATAGTTCCAGCTAACAGTGTTATGAATGCATGGACACTTTATGCCTGCTTCTGGGGTGGGGAAATGCTATCTTAAATCTCTCTCTCTCTCTCTTTTTTTTTCCTGAGGAATTAGCCACCAAATATTTATTACACAGGCACACCTCGTTTAATTGCACTTTGCTTTATTACACTTGACGGATACTGCGTTTTTTACAAATTGAAGGTTTGTGCCAAGTCTATCGGTGCCATTTTTCCGAAAGCATTTGCTCACTTCATGTCTCTGTGTCATATTTTGGTAATTCTCGCAATATTTCAAACATTTTCATTATCATATGTTCTATGGTGGCGTGGGATCAGTGACCTTTGATGTTACCACTACGACTAGCTGAGGGCTCAATGAGGGTTAGCATTTTTTAGCAATGCAGTATTTTTTTGGTTGTTTTATGTTTTTGTGTGTGCAATACAGTATTTTTTAATTAAGGCATGTACATTGTTTTTTGAGACATAATGCTATTGCACACTTAATAAAATACAGTATAATGTAAACATAACTTTTATAGGCACTGGGAAACCAAAAAAATTGTGTGATTCGATTTATTTTAATATTTGTTTTTTCGTGATGGTCTGGACCTGATCCCAAAGTATATCCAAGGAATCCCCTGTATGAAAAAATTAGTATTCTAGAAATAGGCAACAGTTTACTTTAATAATTTCATAGTTAATGGGGGGCAAAGCTTGCCATTGTCTCACACCCCTCTACTAATTATGATATAGCAAGTTTAATAACAAATTTATAAAAGAATCACAAGCCTTCTTCAAACACTTTTTTACAAGGTAGTCATTTCAGTTCTTAAAACTGATTTTTATGCTAAAGTTGCTAACAGCTGTAGCATGACATCTATATGGTTCCTGTGTATATTGAAGGAATTAGACTTCAGGATACAAATTGTTCATTCCGCAATGCGTTGAAACATAGGGTTGGTAGTGTATCCCTGCTTATGACTGACAGGAAGAAACCAGAGGAGACAGGGAAGCTTCTGGGGCTTGTTTTCCCAGGGCTGTGGCAGTCTGTACACATCGACGACCTCCGGAGATCCACAGTCATGGTTTCGGACGTGACTAAATTGCAGGACGTGGCCATCAGCCAGCTGTTTAAACCAGAAGATCAGCCTGAGTGTGAGTGTGGAGGAAAGGTCCTCGGGGAGACAGGATGGTGGGAGTGGCTGCAGGGAGGTGTGTGCGGCGGTGCGAGGATGGGACCTTGGGCTGCCATTCCCTTGGGTCCAACACCTGCCCCTCGGCAAGAGCTCGGGACATGTTTGCTGAACTGAGCGATGATGAATTGAGGGCACTCTCTGCTGCTTTCCAAGGCCAGGAGAAGACAGTATTTCCACAGGAGAGGTAGGTCTTTGCAGGTGCCTGTGGAACATGTCAGATTCTGTCTGCCCTGGCTCCCGGATCAGCCGTCCGAGCCCAGGACGGAGGTTCGGGTTGCACTGATGGACCACATCCAGTGGGCGAACAGAGGCTGATCTGCATGACTGACGGCCTGTCCTTTGGGGACCCTCCCCCGAGCTGTTGCCAGGGAAATCCCGTTGGTTAGAGCCCCAGCACGCCACGTAGAGGCTGTTGCCAGCGCTCCCCTTCCACCTCTGAACAGTAACTCCATTGTTTTGCTTCTATGCAGTGGACGTGGAACACAGGGCCCAAGACGATGGTGAGGAGGTGATGGAAACTGAGGTGGCTACATCAGGGAAAGTGGCAGAGGTGGAAATGGAGACAGCAAGTTCTGAGGCAATGGACAACGCGACCCCTGGACCAGGAAGTGATGTGAGCTCTTGCTCTTTCTAGTCCTCTGAGCCTCCGTGCTGTTGGGCTGCCCTTCCTTAGACTTGTCTGAGGAGTGGACTCAGCTGTCCAGGGCTTAGCCCAACGCTCCTCCCCCTGCCACTGCAAGTGCAGGTGAATTACCAGTACCAGATCCGACCTTGGCTTTTCCTGGTGTCCCCTGGTCAGTTTCTCCTCCCCCTGCCACTGCAAGTGCAGGTGAATTACCAGTACCAGATCCGACCTTGGCTTTTCCTGGTGTCCCCTGGTCAGTTTTGCTCGGTCCTTGACCACTGACGGGGTCCCCAGGCACACGGGATCATGTTGCAGTGGTTTCCTTTTTTTTTCTTTTTATGGCTGTACCACGTGGGTTGTAGGTTGTTAGTTCCCTGACTAGGGATTGAACCCAGGCCCACAGCAGTGAAAGTGCCGGAGCCTTAACCACCGGACCACCAGGGAATTCCCTCACAGTGGTTCTAAGGGGAACTTGGCAAGGGCACGTGGCGGGAGCTTGGGCAGGAGGAACACTGTGCCCCCTGCACATAGGCGCTTAGACCTTGTCTCCCATGTGCCACCTGGCTTCTCCTGACTTGTAAGTGACAGAAACGGAAGGTTTGATTGTCTCTGTCGACAGACGCAGATCCTGGACACCACCAGGCTGCTGAGAAGCTGTATCCAGGGCGCCGTGGGCATGCTCAGAGACCAGAACGAGGGTTGTCAGCGCAGCATGCGGAGGGTGTCCATTCTCCTCAGCCTCCTAGACGAAGATGGCAAGTACAGAGGTGTGGGGCCCCTCTTGCCTGCACCCCAGCCTGGGCTCCTTCTTTGGACCATGAATCATCCCCCCGCTGCCGCTTTCTGTGGCTCCCAGAAGCAGCTGGCCCCCTGGGAATCGAAGTGCACCTCCGGGATTTCTGTAGACCTGGCCTGCCCAAAGGAAACGGGCTTACCCTCCTGCTGGGGCAGGTCAGGGATGCAGAGCCTACCAGTCGGTGCCCGGGGATGTGCTGAGTGCCCATCTGCTCTGCTTCTCCATAGCCGCTTTCTTACGGGTCACCAAGATGCGCCTCTCTGTCCTTTTAAAGAAGCAAGAAGAGAACTACATCTACAGTGTGAAAGACTGGGTGGTGAGGGAAGCCTCCAATCAGGACGCTCTGCAGGAAGCCGGCACGTTCAGGTACTGCCGTGAAGGGAAACCAGGGCTGGCTGGGGGGTGGATGCATTGCTCTTCCAGCCGAGGAGACGCTTCTTTCCAAACCTCTGAGAAATTCAGAGCTGTCAATATTTTTTCCCCAGAGCACAAGATGGTCTGGGTGGCAGTTACATGGGGTTTGCCAGACTCTTTTCTCTACTTTTGTGTGAGTTTAAATTTTTTCATAACACAAAACAAAACAAAACAACCCAGAACATCTGTTCTTGTTGGATGTAGACTTGTACCAGCATGTCCATTACCATCGAAATGGGTGCCTTTTTAGGTTAGTAAATTAAGGGAGGGAAGCGAAGTTGTTTTCCCAGGCCTCCTGCGTGAAGTTATTTGATAACTACAAGAAAAAGACCCAGAGTATTCATTTGTTGTCCCTGGTCCTTTTTCTGCAAAACTCGACATTGTTTTCAAGACTAGCCCATGACAACCTTTGTGGCTGAGGCAGGGGGCATTTGCTCTGGATCCCAAATGGAAGATTCCACCCGCCCCTGTCGGCAGGGTCGTCTTAGACCTGTGACTTCACCACCCTGGCCCTCAGTTTCTTCATCTCTGAGAGGAAGGTTAAGTCATGCGGAGGCTTGGATTCAGCAGGGGTGTGTCGCCTTCATGCCATTGGCAGGGGGGACACGTGGGAACATCCAGGGTTAAATGGACCATGTGAGCTTATTGATGCTGGGTTTGTGACTGTAGGGTTTTTCTGCTTCTATGTTTTTCTGTAGTTAGCCTTCATTTCTTTCCTAATTGTACCTTCTGAAGGAACTTCATAAGATTAGATTTGGACCTAGAATTATTTTTATTTCCCTTGGTTCCTCTGTATGGATTTTACTAAATGCTTGTTTTTACATAAACGCTTCTTAAAATCTGTATTTTCAATGTACCCTTGACACCACCCCTTCACTTACTGAACTTCCCACATTTGCCAGTGTTCAAAGGGTGTTCATAGTGGCAAGGGTGGCCCCACTTGTCACTGCTCTGCTGTTTGCTCTGCGTGAGGACTGGCCTCCTTGCACTCAGGGGCCGCCATGGGATCCGACCAGCATCTGAGTCCAGGTGGAGCTCTGGGGCCTACTGGCCCGTTCTCACAAGGCTTTGGAAGCTAACTGCTCACCCTCCATGTGTTTTGGATTTCAGTCATTTGCCCTCTTGGCATTAAATAATCCAAACTGGGATAGTCTTTACACAGTCAGCCCTCCATATCCTCGGGTTCCAAATTCACAGATTCAACCAACTGCGGGCCGAAAATATTCGGGAAAAAAAAAATCCAGAAAGTTCCAAAAAGCGAAACTTGAGTTTGCCACATGGTGGCAGCTATCTGCATAGCATTTACCTTGTATTTACAACAGTTGACGTAGTGTTGACTTTGTATTAGGTGTTGTAAGTAATCTAAGGATGATTTAAAGTGTAAAGGAGGATGTACGTAGGTTATATGCAAATACTACACCATTTTATATAAGGGACTTGAGCATCCTCAGATTTTGTATCTGTCAGGGTCCTGGAACCAACCCCTTATGGGTATGGAGGGATGACTTTACTAGGGTTTTTCCAGCACCCAAAGTCTGCATATGTGACCAGGTACAGCTTCCCCCATTTCTCCCTGCAGCCAGCTTTTACCTTCACTCTCACAGTTTTCTGCACATTTCTGGTTCAATATTTTTAAAAAGTATTTCTTTTTCTTTTCAAAATGGAACATGCATTTTTCTCCCCAATATTAATTACCTAGTAGTAGATTTCTTTGGCCTTACCATAAGAATTTTTAAATGACTTAAGTTTATTTTTATAAAATAAAATATATAAAATATATTTTATTACTAAATATAATTGTACGTGTATGAGTTAATAAAAGCAGTCAAGTTTATATATGTGTGTATATACGTATATATAAATATTCAGATCTAATGTACAAAACCATCAACAATGAAAACTAAGTTCTAGATAAAGATATGCTTTCTTGTTTAACGTACCTGGAATGAATTTACTTTGGTCTCTTTATTATATTCTATTCCCAACTGATTTTTTTTTTCTTAAAATAACATTTTTTTCAAATGAATTTGGTCATTCTTTTCTTTATTTATAGAGCCTGGATGACTTGTTCTGGAAAACAGCTATATAACAAAATAAAACAAATACTACTTGGCCTTTTCAACGAACTAATTCCAGTTTATTAGAGGTAGAATTAAGGACCTTTCCAATTCTGCCTCTAATCTTATTTCGATTTGTAAGTCTTTCTTCTAGTCCTTAAAAATGATGTAAAAAAACATGAAAAACACAGCTACAGTGTAGGAGTAGTAGAGCAGATGTTTTGTTACTGCCAAGAAGGCACAAAATGTGAAAAGGATGCAGGCATCCCAGTGTGATCTGTGGTCCCTCAAACCTGAGCAGGCCTGCTTCTCTCCCAAACATAGGCAGACCATCTGGAAGCGGGTCCAGGGTGCTGTGACTCCCCTCCTGGCGAGCATGATATCTTTCATGGACAGAGATGGCAACCTCGAGCTGCTGACCAACCCACATTCTCCATCCTGGGCAAGAGATCTTTGGATGTTTATTTTCAGTGACGTTAAGCTTCTGAACATTCCTCTTGTGGCAAATGATACGAGGTGAATAGAAGACTTTCTTTTCATGGGAAGGGAAAAAAACCCATAACATAGCAACAAACTTAATAGGCTCTCCCAGGTGTTTGATGAAGTATAGTTATGGGTTTTAGAATCACATTTAAGTTGGCTATTTTTGTAGCCTGAAGGGTCATGGCATTACAGTAACAAAAGAGTTGACGCGAGTTCTGAGAAATACTTGTTTCATTCTCGGCTTTCCTCATTTCCCTGTTCTCAGAGCACCCTTTGCAGTTAAAATGGCCACTTCCACCTCGTCTACACTGGCGAAGCTGCACGTAGGAGAGCGTTTGTGTTGATTTTCCTGCTCCTCCTGCCAATGGCGGGAACCACAGAGCCTATCCCTAGACCCGATCTTGTGTAACTCAAGCTCAGCTGGCCTGCCAGAACCTTCCTGTTTGGATTTCAGGGGGCTTCGATTCTCTTTGCCTAGGTATAGGGTAAGGGTGGGTTCAGACACCACCAGACTGGTTCTGCCCAAGACTTCAAGCAACCTACTTAACCCCTTCCAGCCGTGGTTTGTTTTTGTTTTGTCTGTAAAACCAAGAGATAACATAAGATCATCCCTGAGTTCCTTTATAACATAAAGGTGAGCTGTTCAATAGACCAGGGAACTGTCTTTGTAGCCCACTAAGCCTCCCAGTTCTTAAGGATGGAGAGGAATTGGCATCAGGAGTGGATCTCGTCTTGTGTCTTGAGCGGCGTCTCACTAACCACATTCTTGGTCCTTGTTTGGCCGATTGCAGGTCTAAAGGGGAGATGTCCTACATCATAGTGCAGAACTACATGAACCTCTCAGAGGACACTTCCAACAGTGTCCCGTTTAGCTGGAGAATCAAGGACTATCTGGAGGAGCTGTGGGTCCACACTCAGTACATCACGGGAGATGAAGGTGAGCCCAGCGATGGTGGGAAGGGACGTGTTCTGGCAGGAGGAGACCCTGCTACCCGTCATAGGTGGTCACCCCCATTCTGAGTTCCCTGGGCAACTAAGGCACCAGGACTCAAGATGTCCCCAGCTGGGCCCTTCTCAGCAACTGCCGGTGACCAGAGTAGAGTAATACCTTTGCCCAGACTGAGCCAAGTGTCCTCCTGAGTGTCCTCCATCAGTGTCCTTCTGAGTCACAGGGCACCTTGCTCTGTTGTCACGTGCCAAGTAGTCTGGCCACAGACATTCCAGGAAAACCAGTGGTCACATAGCACTTTTGGGAAAGTCATCTTTCATACGTGAAGTAATCTTTTCACAGTTTATGTATAGTACTGCTTTTTAAAAATACAGGACAAAGATGGTTACTAGACTTGTAATCATTTCATAAGGTAGGCAGATGTCACATCACTGAAACTAACATAATATGATATATCAACTATATTTCAATTTTTTTAAAAAAGGAAAGATTTCTTTAAAAAATACTGGTCAAAATACTTGAAGATGAACTTATTTTTCTAGGTAAGCATTCTGCCACTCTTTCTGAACAAACCTGAAGCAGTCTCTCTCCTGAAGAGAGAGTATTTCTCTTTCTCATACCATATCCTAACTGACCCTCCTTTTCTATAATAGCATGTGACTTGGGGGCCAGCATCCCATCCACTAGGCGGCAGATCTTTTTGATTTGAGCAGCATATGATCCCAGCCCCTGGAGGGCAACCCACTCATTCCTGGTTCGCTTGGGTCCGGGGTTCCCAAAGCACATTATGACTTAGTAGAACCTGGGGTCTATCCCAGGTTGTGTTCTCTTTGGGGCTGGCTAGGCTTTTATGACCGGAATGGAACATTCCTTCTGACTTTGTTTCTGTTATTCCACTGAGAAGATATCTAAAGTGTCCAGAAGTGATGATAAAAAATGATGATTAAAAAGGCAGCCTTATTAGAACCATGTCCATGTCCCTGCATTCAGCGGGTAAGGGGAGTCATGGTCAACATCCTCACCCCAAGCCGTTCTCCATCTCCCCCCTCACCCACCCCCGGCAGGACTGGCAGAGAAGTTAGTGGAGCTCTTTCAGCAGACCGCACTGGGCAGGTTTCTTGCTCAGCTCACTGTAGACCAGCGGCAAGAACTTCTTCAGTGCTACCTGAAGGACTTCCTTCTCTTGACCATGAGAGTGTCCACTTGGGAACAGTTAAACGTGAGTACTGACTCGGGGGCAGGGTGAGGCTGGTATAACGTGGACAAGATGCCAACATGGGAAACTTTTCCTCAACTCCTGGAGCTGTAGTGTTCGTGGAACAGAATGCGGTCCAAGAGGACAGTGGTATGAGAAAATGCCACTGACACCCTCAGAACTCTTGGAGCTGGATGCTTAGCCCATTGACCAGCGCCCCTAAAACATGGAGCTTTTATTAACAGGAAGAAGGCCTCCGATTTCCTGTGACACCTTCTTTTTAAATGTTTAGTTTTTCTTGAAGAAACTTAGGTAAATATTTAACTGATCACAGCAAGGTAATAATAATGATATTAACTAAAATTTCAGTGGAAATACTGAAGATTTCAAACTTCAGTACCTAAAAAAGGAAACTGACAGATTTGAGGAAAACATACTTAACAGCCAACATGATTAAGGGTTAATAAAGTATTCTTAGGATACAATAAGAAAATCTCCTAATTTTTAAAAATGAGTGAAAGTTAGAAATTAACTATTAACAGAATAATTATACAGGTGTCCAGAAAACACTGGAAAAAGTGCTCAGCCTCACTAGTAAATCAACAAGGCATGAACAACTTTTAGATACGATCTTTACTTGCTCTTGTGGCAAAACTGGTTTTTAAAACAGCCAGGAGTTCCTCCACTGCCAGTGGCGGTGTGAACGGCGTGGTGCTTCTGGAAAACCATCTGTCGGGATGAATGAAAAACTTCACAAAATCTGAACTGGCGATTCTGTCCTGAGAACGTTGTCGGAGACGTGGACAAATATTTTATTCACGGGAATGTTCTTTGCAGTTTTATTTCTAAAAACAGAAAATTAGAAACAATGTAATTGTCTTAAAATAAGGGTTGGACAAATATTTGTACAGCCCTTTGACTGGTTAAAAACGATGTCTTCGAGCATGCTCGTGATAGAGAAATGCTTGTAATGTAAAGTGGAAAAAAATCAGGAATACTCTGTGACCCTGATTTGGGGACCACAGGGAGAAGAGGTATGGATCACAAACGTCTAGAAGGGACGACACCAAAAAGTAAACGAGGGATACTAATAGTGTGCATGGTTTTTAATTTTCTTTTTTGTCATTTTTGAATAGTTCCGGTTTCCCACAAGGAAGGTGTATCTTTTTTTAAAAAAATAATTTACAAGTATATAGTAAAAGCTTGTTTCTCATCCCAGGTTCTGCAGATGGCTCTGGGGTCCTGCATCAATCAGCTGAAGGCAGGAAGGCCAGCGGAAGAGATCTCCTTACCGTCCGTGCACCTTGCCTACCAGCATTTCAGGAGCCGGCTACAGAACTTCTCCAGGATCTTGACCATCTACCCCCCAGTTCTACAGAGCCTTACAAAAGGCACCTGGAACCACAGCTGGGCCGGACGTGAGATGGTATGGCCCCTCTTAGGGACATCACATGCCTGCAGCCAGGCTTGGCTTCCTCAGGCGACTGGGCGGTTGCTCCTACTGCCGCCCTGGGAAGGGAAAGCTTATGGACCACATTCCAAATGGGAAACATCTTCATGGGGCACACATGTCAGTGTGGCTCCTCAGTTAGAACGCATCTAACTCATGCTTCCTAGATCCCAAGACAATGAAAGGTGAAGCTACAAGCCTGGAACACAAGAACACACTGGGCTAACAGCCAGGGCCTCCGACTCAATGGTTAGAGCAGCCCAGTGGGGGTCAGGGGACAGGCTGCTCAGTCACAGGCCTGTTCTCTGCCCCCCAGAGTCTGGATGTGTTCGCAGCGGTGGCCTGTGCTGAAATGCTGACAGAAAACCTCCTGAAGCCCAGTCCCCAAGCTTGGTTACAGGTGGTGAAGAATCTTTGCATGCCGCTGGAGCTCCTCTGCTCAGATGGGTACCTGCAGGGCAGCGTGATGGTAACCGTCATCAGGGATGTCAGGTGAGATCCAGGAGTCCCGGGCACGTGAGAGAGAGAGCAGATGCGCCTGCCACAGGAAGTGGGCCTGTCCTCGTTCATCCTTTAACGTCTCTTGAATCCGTACTAAATGCCAGGCGTCAGGATGGTCTTAGAGAGGTGAACCTTCAGGGAGTGCGTGGCGCGATGCGGGTGATAAAGGGCGAGCAGCTGATGCTCCTGAGGGAGAAGAAGCCACTGCAAAGGACCCCAGCAGGGCAGCAGAGAGGGAACACACAGGGTAGACTTTCCAGGGGACAAGTCCTGTGCTGGCCTTTAAGGGCGAGGTGGGACTCACCGGACACAGGCAGAGGCGTAGAACTTGAGATGTCCCAGCTGAGAGTCTGAGGGGAGGGGCGGAAAGAGACAAAGTGTGTGGAGGTCAGGGAGCACATCACAAAGGGCTTCTACCTAATTCTTTCACCCACCTTCACGCCCGGTCCTTTTCTTACCTTTCAACCCCTGTGCCTTGGAACTGCCTCCCTGCCCCTCTTCATTCGTCTCAGGCGCTTTTGTCAGAGCTGAGTGAGGGACCCCCTCTCTCGACAGAACCCAATGGAATCGCATTTTCTCCGTTGCGCTCTTTGTGGAGCATGTGCTCCTGGGGACCGAGAGCTATATTCCCGAGCTGCGCAAGCTGGTGACAGAGTATGTCTTCTTGCTGAACAAGGTGAGCGCGAAGGCTTGGCCTGTCAAGCACTGGTCTGCCTCTTTGTAAGACAAAGAACAATTGAAATGTGACCTGACTTTTATCATCTTGGTGGTATATCCCCTTTCTGCTCTGAGAGTTTTATGTGAGTTATATTTCATCACATAGGCCATTAACATTTTGGTGTTTAATATTTTAATATTTACCCTCTCCTGAGTGTTAAGTCAGGGTGTGTCATTTAGGGTTCCTTGCAGGAAAAGGAACTATTCATGCAGCAAGTACACTTGGGAAACCTTTGGGAGGACTGAAGGTGGGCTCCAGCCAGGCCTCCAGTGGCCCCAGACCAGACCAGCAGCCTGGCCCGCGGAGGGAGCTGCTTCCCACGGCCACGGTCAGGAAGACGGGGGTGTAGGAGAATGCTGCTGGGCCTGTGGACTTCCAAACACAGTGCTGTCGGTGGGACCAAGGGGTCAGGAAGCCCATGTCTCTGCCCCTCTACACCCTTTATAAAGTTGGTGACACACAGGATAGTACTCTGTAGAAAAAGTGACTGTCCTTTCAGCATCAGTGGCCACTCAGGGAAGACAGTGTCTGCCCACTGGGAACCTCACACAAGCACTGCCAGCAGCTTTGCTGTACAGCCTTTGAAATGTCCTTTTGTGACTGGCTTATTTCACTAAGCATCGTGTTCTCAAGGTTTATCCACATTGTAGCAGGTGTCAGAATTTCCTTCCTTTTTAAAGCTGAATAAGATTCCACTGTATGGATAGAGCACATTCTGTTTATCCATCTGTCTGTTAATGGACATTTGGGTTGTTTCCACCTTTTGGTGATTGTAAATAATGCTGCTCTGAACCTGGGTGCACAAGTATCTGTTTGAGTCACTACTTTTAATTTTTTGGGGTGTGTACTTAAGAGTGGAATTGCTGACTCATATGGTAATTCTATGTTTGACATTTTACCATACTGTTTTCCACAGTTGCCACACCATTTTACTTCCCCACCAGCAATGCCCCAGGGCTCCAATTTCTCCACATCCCTGCCAACACTTGTTATTTTCCTTTTGTTTTAATAATAGCCCTCCTAATGGGTATGAAGTGATATCTCATTGTGGTTTTTGATTTGTATTTCCCTAATGACTAGTGATGTTGAGCATTTTTTCATGTGCTTATTTATTGCCTATTTGTATATCTTCTTTGGCAAATGTCTATTCAGGTCCTTTGGCCTTTTTTCAATCTTTTGATTAACAGATCAAATTTAGCAGGGTATTAAAAACTAATATCATTGCCAAGTAAGATTAATCCTGGGAATTCAAGGATAGCTCAAAATCATAAAATCAATGTGTCATCAGTTACATAACAAATTAAAAGAAAAACTCCAAATGATTATTTCCAAAGGTGCAGATAAAGCATTTGATAAAATGTATAATTTGGTACAAAGATACTCTTGCCAAATTAGGAATAGAAAGGAACTCTCCTTCAGCGGATAATGCCCAAGGGGTATACCTAATAGAAAAACATCTATAGCAAACATTATACCTAACCAGAAAATTCCCTAAGCACACCCATTAAACTCACTATCTTATATCATTAAAGATGTGCATTTCCTAAAAAACAGTGTTTCCACGTCTAAATATATATCCTAGAGAATTTTCCCATTTGTACTCAGACACATGGAAGAATGTTGGGTGCAGAAATGTTTGTAATTGCAGGAAATTGGGAACATTCTAAATGTCCATTAATGGGAAAACAGGTGACCAGTGTCAACAAGTACCGTACAGCAGTTAACATGAATGATCTGAACCTACTTGTATCAACAAAAAAAGCAAGTTGCAGAAGCTTAGGTACAGTGTGATGCCCCTGATAGAAAGTTTACAGCATTCAAAGCAACAAGATTCTTATGCATGCATCCAAATCTAGTGGAAGTGGGAATTTAGGAATGTGATTCTCTGGGGCTGGGTGGGGGGTGGGGGATGGAAATATGATCAGAAAAGGGTACACTTGGAGTTGAAGCTGCACCTGTAATGTTTTGTTTCTTTAGAAACTGATAAAGCACATATTCCAAAAAAATGCTATGATTACTTAAAGTTTGGTGGATACGCAGATGGTCATTATATTACCTTTTATAGCTTGAAATATCTCATAACGGGAGGAGGGGGATAGACCTTAAAAGAAAAAAAGGAAGAGGGGAAAAATCAGAAGCCGAGAATATCAACCTTCTCCCCAAAGCAGCATAGTCACAAAGGGCATTCAAAGTTAAAGAAACTGCTAAAAATAAATAAATAAATAAATAAATAAATAAAAGGCCTTGCACTGCAGACACCAGAGCCCTAACTGCCCAGCTTCGCCAGCAGCAGAGGGGATGTTGTGTTTTGTTGCCTTTGTTGCCCGGCTGACTCCTGCCCTTCCTCACTGCTAATTAGCTTCCCTCCTCCTCCCGCTGCCTTTCTCCTTCAGTGCCTGCAAGAGGACTCTGACATCAAGACTCACAGGCCTTTCGTCGCAGTGATGACCACTCTTTGTAAATGTAAGGACCAGGTCAGCAAGAGCCTCACCAGGTGAGATCTTGGGTTTGGGATCTGCAAGGGAGAGAATTCAGAACCTTTTGTATTTTTTGCTTCTCACGGCCAGCTTCTCTGCTTCAGAATTGGTCACCCTTCTTGGCTTCTAGGTTTGGGGTGAAGCCGTGCCCCATCTGCCTGGGAGATGCACAGGATCCTGTCTGCCTGCCCTGTGACCATGTATTCTGCCAGCGCTGCGTCGAAGTTCACCTCACCCAAGGGCAGATGGGATGCCCCTATTGTTTAACTGACTTGCCAGACAGCTTCTCTCCTTCTGTTTCCCAGGAGCATCGGTAAAACACCCTTCCTCTTGAGAAAGCTTCCTCTTCTTTCTTCCTTTTTTGCAAATACAGTATTCAGAAATATAATTATTAATCTTAGAAAGCCTGACAGAGAAGTGTTCTAAGAAAGACAACTAACTACTTATGTACCTTTATAAACACCTGGTGTCTGAAAATTATCCTCTCCTCAAGACATACATGTATACAGATTAGGGAGATAGAAAAATTAGAGGAAATAAACCAGAAAGTCGTAAACTAAATAAAGCCATCACAAGAGACCCAAAGAATTTAGATGCAACTGGTTTGTCCTCTTGATATGTAAATTCCATCCATGTTCTATGTCCTGAGGATAAAGCTAGCTCTTATCTGGCTAAGTGCCTTTCAGGGCAGTAGTTAAAATTAGCCTAAGTGGTTGGTTTTCCTTCCCGTTTTCCTCCATTCTGATGCCTCCTGAAAGCGGAGCACAAGGCAAGCCCAGTGGATGGGATCTTTGAGAAGCTCTTGGGATATGAAGGCTATTGCTAGATGGCCCAAATGATCAAAGTATTTCTCAAAAGAGCCAAGTGTATGTACTGTCTGCAGTTTTGGAGATTGGTTCTAATCAATGTAAGGAGATACTTGCATCTTTTAATTAAAAAAAAAATGCTGTCCAAATCCCAAAGCACTCTGTAAGGAGGGATTCTGGAACACATTCTATAAGCCTTTTGACTGTGGTTTTCAACGATTCCTAAGGGAGGTCATCAAGAAACATGCTCGCTTCCGGCAGATGTGCAATAGTTTCTTTGTGGACCTAGTTTCTACCATGTGCTTCAAAGACAATTCTCCACCTCAGAAGGATGTGGTCAATGTTCTGCTGTCTTTACTCTTTGTAGAGAAGGAGCTCTTTCGAGAGGCTTCCCAAAGTGAGTGGATTTCTTCCTATAGACTTAAAAATTCAGTTCTTCATCTCACTCTTTATGTCTGATGTGAACGATGATCTACCTTTCTCCTTCTGGTTTAAGGACGCCGTGAACACACAAAATCTCTTTCTCCTTTTGATGACGTTGTGGATAAGACCCCTGTCATCCGCTCAGTGGTACTGAAACTGCTTTTGAAGTACAGGTGAGCACCACGAACGTGGAGTTGCCTCTAGCACGCCTTGACTTTTTATTCTCCTCGTGGCTTTTTCTTTGCTGCCAAGCATTCTTTGCAGAACCTGTAGCTAGTTCATGATTTGGGGAAGCTTTTTCAGCAAGAGACGCCCTTGTTCCTTTATCTGTATGGGTTGTGTCCTTGACATATTCACATACTGGCTATGAGTTCAGCATGCCTACAAGCACGTGGTTAGGAAGAAGACAGATTTGGGGGAAGGGTGCAAGGTGTTGTAACACGTGTGGGAAGTCGGGAGTCAGGAATCTGCGGTTCTCATCTCAGTTCCACAGCTACAAAGTTTTGTGGTTTTTTGGATGGTAAGTTAGACTCTCCCCTCACCCTGCTTGCCCTTGATGTTGTCTAAGTTTTGCTTCAGCTCTTAAGTTTCTTTGATTCTATAAATGGACAGAGAAGCCCATATGGTGCTTCAGCTCAATGGTCTTGTCAAATTATGCTATTTTAGAAAATTCTTAGGAAGCTGATCTGTAGGGGGCTTCCCTGGTGGCACAGTGGTTATGAGTCCGCCTGCCAGTGCAGGGGACACGGGTTCAAGCCCTGGTCCGGGAAGATCCCACATGCTGCAGAACAGCTAAGCCCGTGCACCACAACTACTTGAGCCTGTGCTCTAGAGCCCGCGAGCCACAACCACTGAGCCCACGTGCCACAACTACTGAAGCCCGTGTGCCTAGAGCCTGTGCTCCACAACAAAAGAAGCCACTGCAATGAGAAGCCTGCGCACCGCAACAAAGAGTAGCCCCTGCTCGCCACAACTAGAGAAAGCCCATGCACAGCAACAGAGACCCAACGCAGCCAAAAATGAAAGAAAGAAAGAGAGAGAGAGAGAAAGAAAGCTGATCTGTATTTAGAGGCTCTTTTGGAAGATACTCAGTATCCTTAGCCTGTGTTCTGACTTGATAGAGTACACCTTGAGGTGATGGCAAAATCAAGATGCTGGAAGAAAAGTTCCAATAGAAACAACTGTTTCTAACTTAAATGTCTGAAAGGTGACTCAGGATGGAGATTAGATTTACATTTAAGCATGGATCTGCTGCAGCCTTGTCCACGGGCATTTTATTTTGCTTCTATTTTTTCCCCCCATTATTTGTGAAATAGTTTTTTCAAACAGGATTCCTGGAGGATTTTCAAATAAAATACTCTTAAAATACATTTTCTTACAGAACTAGTATCTTACTGTACCTGAAAATGGCTTTTAAGGCATACATGGAAAGAGTTGACTTGAGATGTGAGAAGAGCCTCTTTTGATATTCTGTGCTTTTTATTAATTTTGGTAAATGTGTGAAATCTGTATTCATTTGAATCTCTTTGCTTAGAGAAAGGGAACAGTATCATCAACATGCATACCTCTTGACATATAGTGTAGACACATTAACATGAGTACAAACAGTGCTTAAAGGTAAACACTTTGTTTTGAAATATTTAGAGAGTAAAATTTACAGAACTGATTTTGAAATAAAAATCTTGAGACATAAAACACAATTTAAAAATCTGCATTGTCATTCCCTGGGTTGAGAAATACTTGTGTCGTTGCTTTTGTGATTCGAGTATTTTCATGTATTAAGAATCAGTCAGGGGCTTCCCTGGTGGTGCAGTGGTTAAGAATCCGCCTGCCAGTGCAGGGGGCATGGGTTCGATCCCTGGTCCGGGAAGATCCCACATGCCACGGAGCAACTAAGCCCGTGTGCAATAACTACTGAGCCTGGGCTCTAGAGCCTGCGAGCCACAACTACTGAGCCCACGCACCTAGAGCCCGTGCTCCGCAACAAGAGAAGCCCCTGCAATGAGAAGCCCGCTCACCGCAACTGGAGAAAGCCCGTGTGCAGCAATGAAGACCCAACGCAGCCAAAAAGAAAAAAGAATGACTCAGACCAGACTTAGACATACTTTGTGGAAATGTAGGCATCCATTCTTTAGGCAGACCTGTGTGGGGGACAACATTGATGAGACTGCAAATAACACTAAGATATTATCTGGCTTTTTCAACATGTTGATATTTGCACTGATGTTACTAAAGTAATGAAGGGTGAATGTGGTAGCATCTTAGCATGAGGAAAACCCCGGTATTGGCCATTGTTTCCGTCACCACCAACCACATATAGTTTTTTAAAATGCCAATTTCACTTAATGTCCTTGACGAAGCTATAAAAATTCTTAATTTTACTAAATCTCCACCTTCGAGGATATGACTTTTTAATATTCTGTTGAAATGAGAGATACACACAAAGCAGTCCGGCTGCACACCAAGGTACAGGATTATCTCAAGGAAAATCACTCATGCGGTTTTTGAGTTACATGCTAATAACTTGGCTGTTTTTTTTGTGGAATACCACTTGTACTTGAAAGAATGACTGACAAACAACACTTATTCAGACTTGGGCATTTGGCAGGTGTTTTCTTGAAACCAAGGGATGTGAACCTGTCACATCAAGGAAGAGAACTGATGGTTTTGTTGCTAAAGATAAAATTCAAGCTTTTAAGCAAATATTAAAATTTTGGCGGGAATTCCCTGATGGCCCAGTGGTTAGGGCTCCACGCTTTCATTGCCAAGGGCCTGGGTTCAATCCCTGCTTGGGGAACTAAGATCCTGCAAGCCATGCAGTGTGGCCAAAAAAATAAATACATTTTTAAAAACTTAAAATAAAAATTTGAAAAACCTGTATCCTCCACCGGGAGCCTATCAGCTTTCTAATACTTACAGACCTTTTGATGATAATGAATGTGAGGTTTTTTTAAATATATCATAAAATTAAAATGTGTCAACATTTGCCAGATCTGCACAGCTCAGTGAACCGGTATTTTTGAAGTGACTGATGCTTGATGTCAGAGAATTTTGCATTGATCAAAAAGAAATCCATTTGAAGTGCAAGGCAGACCATTTGATTTTAATGTAATTGACTATGAAACGTGCATTGATAGGGTTTCAGATTGCACATTGCAACTAACCTTTAGAAATTATCATTTATCAAGTTTTGGTGTAGTGTCAAAGGAGAATATTCACAGTTACCTGAAAAGGCTACTAAAATATTTCTCCCTTTTCCAGCTACACAATGTGTGAGACCAGATTTTTCCTCATGTAACTCAATATAGTGCAACCAATTAGAAGCAGAAGCAGATTTGAGAATCTAGTGAACTTCTGTTAAGCCAGGTGTTAAAGAGATTTGCAGGAATGAAAAACAGTACCCCTCTTCTTACTAATGAATTTTTGTTTTGGAAAAGCTTTTTAAAAATATTATTTATGTTAATATGTAATGAGTTTAGTATGGTTATTTTTAATGAATTGATGAATATTTTCAAATTTTTTCAGTTTTAATTTCGAATACTGTATATATCAGTAGATGTAATCCACAGAAACAAAAGCTCTCTGAGGTTCTCAATAATTTTTAAGTCTGTAAAGGAATCTTGGAGCCAAAAAGTTTGAGAACAGCTAGTCTAAAATAGGGAATTTTATATTCCTCCAAGTTGGTGCTAGAATATTTTTCATAAAATCGTGTTACAAACTATACATACACATGTATGTATGTGTGTATATATATATATATATATATATATAATTATACAGGAAGGGGGGGGATGGATAACAGGCAAATAGATACATACATACATACCTTTTTTCTTTTTTTTTTTTGGCAAAATGAGTTTCCAGACCTGAACTAACCAGGTATAATATTTCTCCTTCCAAAGCTTCCGTGACGTGAAGGATTATATTCAGGCTTATTTGTCCCAGTTAGAAAAGAAACCGTTCCTGGCTGAAGATAAAGCTGAATTGTATGTGCTCTTTAGCAGCTGCCTGGAGGTAAGCTGATTATCACCTCCCTGCATTTCTTTTTCAGACTCTCCAAACCATGTGGTTTATGTGATGGAATAGTGTTTTTCTGAAAATTTACAGAATATAAATTAGGTGGTAACATTAACAGATGCTCTGCTCCATGCAGGGGAAAAAAAGTTTCAAAAACGTTGCTTCTGCCCTCAGCAGTTGTATATATTGGCATTTATGCGCATGTGCATGAGGGGGAAAAAAGAAGCATAGAAGAATATGCCACCAGAGTTGTCTCCAGGTGGTGAGATTGTGAATACTTTTAATTTTTATTCTCTTCATATTTTTGTTACTTCCAAAAATCTTACAATGCATATGAAAAAATAATATTAGATAATAAAATTTTTCATCATAGCTTTTCTTTTTCCCCTCCTTCTTGCCCCTAAAATAAAAAGGGGTATTAGTTTTCCATGATTCAAAAAATGTACACTCAAACCCACAACACTATTCTTTATCCTTCCTGCATTCTCCACGACCACACTGTGGAAATTTCGAAGGTTGGAGACTCGCAAATAAAAAAGAATAATATCCTTTCTTTCTGGTTCTATGTTCCCTAGGATTCAATACATGAGAAGAATAATACTGTCTTCATAAGGGATGAATTGAAATACCTAAGAGAGGAAGGCCAGTTCCTTAAGACGTACCGACCAGTGGGATGCAGCCAAGAGCCCGCTGGCGAGGCCTCGGTGGAGTACCTGCAGGAGATGGCCCGCATCCGCCTCTGTCTTGACAAGGCTTCTGAGATCCTCTCTGAGCTTCAGGACGGCTCAGGCAGGTCTTCTTCCCAAACTTTCTTGGCCACAGGCCGGGAGCCCCTATGATCTAGAAATTCAGGAAGTGTGGGAAGCTGGTTCTTGGAGTAATGCTGGTCTGTACCATGTCCCCTTTCTTCTAGATTAGTTCTTTCACTGTGAATTCCTAAAGGGGAGGCCCCAGAGCTCTTACTAGCCTCTGTTCCAGACAGTTAACTAACAAGTACCCTCAGCCGCCACTCAGCCTTTCTCGTTGGCTCTGCAGAAATGGCGGAGGAGAAGCGTCGCTACCTGCGGCAGGTGGAGCACTTCTGTGCCCGGGTCCAGAATGACTGGTACCGAGTATACCTGGTGAGGAAGCTCACTAGCCAGCAGGGGATGGAGTTTGTGCAGAGCCTCTCCAGACAGGGCCATCCGGCCCACTGGGTGTTTCCCAGGGGAGTCATTGCACAGCAGGTAAGAAGGGTAGTCCCAGCAGCCCCTGTGCTGTCTCAGCTCCGCTGCCCGCCCCCCAACCCCAGGAGCGGGGCTGCTGCTTCTCCATTCCTCCCTGACCTTCTCCCACACCAATCACGGAAAATGCGTGCATCTGTTCTGGTCTTCTCCTCTGTCTCTGTGCTTCAGTTGATGGACCCAGCTCGTGATCACATTTAGACTGCCTGCCTAGGGGAAAGATATGTGTGTATGTGTGATGTGTTTGTCACCTACCTGCACAGCATATGTAGGCATCACTTCTGATAGAGTTTGACACAGGGAAAGCAAAAGAATGATTCTGTGGCTTTGGCTTTTAGCAGATTAAAAGTCATTCAGCCAGGGATTTCCCTGGTGATGCAGTGGTGAGGACTCCATGCTCCCAATGCAGGGGGCCCGGATTCGATCCCTAGTCAGGGAACTAGATCCTACATGCATGCCGCAACTGAGAGTCTGCATGCCGCAACTAAGAATCTGCATGCCACAGCTAAGACCCGGCACAACCAGATAAATAAAAAAATATTTTTTTAAAAAATCCTTCAGCTTTCAGAATAAGCCCTTTTTATCCTTGGCAGGCAGGCGAGATAGGAAAGGACTAAGGATGACAGAGTTGCAGCCATTTTGGCTTCAGGGCTGCTCAGTGGTCCTTTCCTAGTGCTCAGAAATGAATGAATTTTTACTGTCCTGGAGTTACAAAAATGGCACTAAAGATCCTGGCTTTTTGTTTGCTCCCAACTGGAGCTTAGGGCTAACGTATTGAAGTCCTTTGGTGCTCTACTCTGAGTGCAGAAGGAAAGCAGCCACAAGATCACCTCCCCCAGATTTTCACCCACTCCTCGCTCTTCATCTATTGAGGAGGTGCTTCCCAAACAGCAGTGGGATGTCATGCCTCAGTCTGGACCCAGAAACTGGGTTCAGCTGCCTTTAAACCTCTTATGATTGCCTGGTTCATTTACCTATCAAGAAGGTTCTTTCCTAAGCATTCCTCACACTGTCCCCACCATGATTAACCCCTGTGTTCCTGGGGTTGCAGAAGGATCATACAGGCCAGATGGATCAGTATCTGGTGCATGGGGACAGCTACAAGGCTCTCCGCGATGCACTGGGCAAAGCCATTCTGGAGTGCAAGCCCCTGGCCATTGAGACTGCTCTGGAGGTATGTTGGACTGGGGGACTGCTCTGCGTACACAGTGGCCCCTCAGAGCCTAAGTCTTGTCTTGTTGGTGTCAAATGATGCAGCGAAAGAGGCCCCACAGGGTGACATGCTGCATCAGAAGTCTTATGCTCACGGCCTCACGGGCTCGCCTGGCAAACAGGGGAGCATCAGTGGTTGATTTGGGGTGGTGGGTTTACACGAGGCCACCGGCACCTCCTTTCTGATTCATTTATGTCCATTACTTTCTTTGAGACCCTGCTAAAAAGTCACTTCCTCCAAGATTCTTCTGCTCTGACATGTGATGGCACAGGAAGCAAAACCTGTATCTGTGTAGCCTCATAATTCCCATAGAGGCGTATGTATGTGTTTATTTTAATAGATACAGGGTTTTTAGAATCTAATCTTTCAATTGTTCTGGTCATGTTTCCTTGTTTACCCTGGCATTTTGCTGGGAAAAGAGGAAATAAGTATCTTATCTCTGCTCAGGAAAAGTTTCTAGGACCAGTGAAGTAGTCAGAAAGAGAACAGATGGTGATCTCTGTTACTTCTGTTGTAAGCTATCTGATAAATATGCATTGAGTTTAATATGAGAATGTTTATGAACAGTTGTTTTTCCAGAAGATGGTCCTCGAGGTGCAGGGTCCCAGGCGCCCAGGGTCTTGGGAAAGGCTCCCTCAACCTCTCCAAGGCTTAAGGGCTGATCTCATTTCATATTCACATACGAATCACATGGGATTCTGACCCTGAGCTAGATTTTTTAAAGTCTCACTTGATATCCTTGCTTTTTCAGGCCTGCAGGAGCCCCACAACTCAGCAGGCTGCCCACCTAATGTTAGCACTTTTTAGAGAGGTCACGACTTTGTACAGATCCCACAGTGCAAACCTCCATCCTAAGCCACAGGTGAGTATCAGCCTCCAGGGCTGTGTTCATAGCCTCATAATTTGGAGGGACTTTTTGAATAGAGGTAAAAGTCACAAAGACCAGTTATGCCCCAAATTTTTAAAATTCTAGGATTGGGGTTTCCAGCCTTCTTATGTGGAGCAACTACTTTCTGTTTCATCCAAAGCTTTTAGAGTAACAGTTAAAACACAGTCAAGAACATAAGATAATGTTTTCCAAAATTATGAAAACTAGTGCTTGGGTATGTGGTTTCTGTGTTTGTAGAGGAGAATTCTCTTCTCCAGATAATTTCCCTTCAAACAGCAACCATTTAGCCATTCTAACCTTGATTTTAAAAAAAAAAATCAAAGTTATTTTAATGCAAAAAACTTTATCTATTTATTTTTGGCTGCCCCACTCGCCTTGCGGGGATCTTAGTTCCCCAATCAGGGATTGAACCTGCGCCCTCAGCAGTGAAAGCATGAAGTTCTATCCACTGGACCACCAGGGAATTCCCCTTAACCTTGATATTTGATAGGTATTTGCAATCAAAAATGTATGAGTGACATAAGAGCAAACCTCTGGTTTGCTCTCACTGTTCACATGATATTCTGCTTTGTTGTATTTTAATTTCTTTCCTGTCAGCAATGTGAGGCTATGGAGAAATTCATTGAGGAAAGAAAGACCTTGTCTCCTGATATGAGACGTTTTGCAATATCCCTTGTGAACAATGAACTACCCCTGCTGAGGACGGGTCCTGGGGACAACAGCCTTGAAGGGACAGTAATAGAAATGGCTATTCATGTTGCAACCATCCTTCTCTGTGGACAAAGCAAAGTCTTGGAACCCCTAAAGAATTTGGCCTTCTCCCCAGAACTCATGGCGGTAAGATTGGGATATGATTGCATCCGCGTTCACAGGAAAAACTTTAGAGACCCAGCCGGTACCTCAGAAACTGTTGAACCTGTTTATCTTCTAGATTCTCCATCTGCCTCTGTCTCACTTGACCCTTTAGTCCACAATGATGGTGAAAAACTTGCCTTGCCCTTTGTTATCTCACAGGGAGCTGTTCTGTGTTCTTCATAGAGAGTTTTTTAGGTCAAGAAGAAAGAAAATCAAGGTCACATTCTTACTCGAGGCCTCTTGGTGATCAGTGACAGCCCGTCGATATGCTCACTTAGCTAAAGCCAGCCCCGCTCTTTTGACTTTTCAGAATGCCTTTCTTCCAACGATGCCTGAAGACTTGCTTGCTCAAGCTAGGAAGTGGATGGGTCTGGAAGGAGTCCACTGGTACAGTAAGTGTTGGCCTGAGGTGGAATCCCACTCCTGAGCTTTGAAGAGCATCCTAAAACCACATGAGACATTGTTATAGAATTGGGGTCCACGGGTTTGTCCCTGAAGGTCCTTATGTGCCTACCTCCTTCTGCCGTGGCTGCCTTTGCAGAACATGAACAGCTTGCAGGAACTGGTACCCTGCTGACTGTGGAGGAGCCAGATTATTTTTTTCTTAGTCACAGGGAGAGGGTCTTTTAGGGTGCACTTCTGTTCCCTGGAATATGCCCTTTGGGGAGAAGGGGGTGCTGGGAAACACATGAGAGGCTCAGTCAAGGGCCAGCTCACAATACAACCGCGTTTTTGACCCAAAGATAGTTCTTTTAGAAATATAGAACTGAAGGAGAAAATAATATAACCCATGACTTTATGTAAATTTTGCTGTTGCCTTGAGTAGATGATCTTTTAAAACTAGTTTTAAAAATTGTTATAAAACCTGCTCATAGCAAAAAGAAAAAAATCAAAGAGAGTGAATAGGAGGGTATAAAATACTATCCACCCTGCCTCCAAAAGTAAACCCTGGTATGAACGTGTAATCTAGTTTCTCTTTGCTTTGTGAAATTAAACACAGACGTTATTTTTCAGTGATACCGGTTGAGCTCCTGGTATGTGTCAAATATCTAATGAGTTCTAATATCTAGCGAAGTTCAAGATTTCTGGTAATGTGCTTGGGAAATCAGGTCCACGTCAGCATTTGGTTAGACCAGAGAGGAGGGAGTTAGCTTTCCCTTTTCACCGTGGGTCATTAGGTGAATCCTCATCAGCCAACACGTGTCTTGTTCTTTTAACAGCATGTCCCAATGGTCACGCGTGCTCTGTAGGCGAGGTGAGTCTTGGTATTCAGGGTAGGGTTTGGGGGGTTCAAAATGTGTGTTCCTCCAGGTCTGAGGAGGGGAGCTGTGGAGGAGGAGGATGGATAATGAGGGTCTGGACCTTTTGGGAGAACATAGACTCATTTTGCCGGCTATTCTAGGTATTACGACTAAACATCCAAATGGTACTAAGGTTTTCCAGCCAGGGTTTCTCAGTCTCAGCCCTGTGGACATAACGCCTTATTGTGGGGCTGGCCTGGGCATTGTTGGAGGTTTAGAAGCATTCCTGGCTTCAACTCACCAGATGGCAGTAGTATCCCATCTCACACAGTGTGACAAACAAAACTGCCTCCGTACATTGCCAAATGTCCCTTGAAAGACAAAACTACAGGACAGGAACCACTGATGGCCATCCTTCCTGGCCACTGCAGCACAAGATCAGTGACACGGGTCTTTATGTGACAACAAAGTGTTGACTAGACCGTAGGCTGGATTACTATCCCAGGGAGGAGATAGGGTCTAGATACCAAAGGATAGGAAAATGAGACACATATCTTGTACGCCCGTTGGGGGAAGATCTGTGTATTGTTCATCTCTGAATCCCAAAGCATCAACCAGGGCCCTTCATAGTGTCATCCATACTTGCTCAGAACAGGCTATTGAATTGAAACAGATAAATGCTATTTAATAAATAAATAAGCGACCTGGAGGATAAACCTGATATATGCATTTTACTTTATCTTTCTGAGCTTCTCACTTACTTGTCTGTGAAACAGGATTAAAATAGATTCTTCCTAAAACTGCTCCTGAAATTCTGTGGTCTGGGAACCTGAGACTGGTTTGGTTTGTGATAGACTGTTATTCAGTGTATATAGTAGCACACAATCTGATTTTGAAAAATGAGCCTTTGGAAGTAGTGAATCATATGGTTACATTTTTTTTAAATAAAAAAGTCCAAATGGCGTCAGGGAAATCAGTTTGGAAGCTGCTATAGTATTCCTGGTGTTAGATAGTGAAGCAGTAAGGCCAGTGTGATAGGTGGGGGAATGAATGGAAAACAGTGATGAATATGAGAAAGGAGGATTGAGTTTTATATATTTGTCTATAAAGTGACTATTTAGGAATAAAACTTAAATTGTCTCTATTTTTTAAAAGCCTATATTTGCCCACATACAACATAGTTGGCATGGAGTGCCTGCTCTGTCTCCCAGGGCTCCTGTAGCCCCACCTGACACACACATATGCTAAAGGAAGCAATCGTAGTGACGTCCGCTACCTCCTGTGGTAAGTATGTGCTCATTTGCACGATGGCATTTGTCCAAACTGAGCTGGGGTCGCATTTGTGTTTACCCTAGTGTGGCTTGCCGATGGAACAGAGCTTTTGTATTGACTGTGGTGCTCCAGTTGGAGGGATTAATCACAAACCAAAGGATGGATTTCATGTTATCGAGTATGTAAGATTTTATCTCCTTTCCAAATAGTCAAACCATGGGCTTTGGGGCTGTTTCTGTTCCAGCTGATAAATCAATACTAAATATAGTATCAATTACTATTGTACATTTGGACCTGGGTCTTGTTGATATCAACGCCAAGGTCCCTGTGGTCATTCAGTAGTGAGGCATTTGATCTGTCATTGGCTAACTGGGCTCTTAATGCAAAGCAGACCACGCGTTAATACTTATTAATACTTGCTAATTCAGATGTCTTCCATCTGAATCTTGGGCACAACCCCTGTAGAAATTGCTTGACATAAACAGGTGACCAATTTCAGAGGCACATTTAAGTCTGTCACTTATAAACTCTCTTAGCTTACTCTTTTTTTTCCCAGAAAAATAGAGGAGACATAGTCAATCTTATCAAATACTTCAGAATCCAGCTAAAAATCTGATCTCATAATCCCACACTTGCTCATGAGATGAGTATGGTTATACATGCTCCCTTAATAGGAGGTGTGACCTCTCTACGTTCATCATATATTCTAGCTCTTTTAGTGCTGTTGCAGTTTAAAATATGCTAATCTGTTATCTCCATAAACTATCAGAATGTCTTAGAATCTTCAGTAGCTTTGCAACTGAATGTACCCATCACACTATATTACCTCCCATCTGGGTGTGATGCCAAATCCTTTGCCAGACCTTGGATCCCAGTTTTTGATTTGGGAAAAGGAGAACAGTGTGTACATATTCCCATGGTAATGTCAGCTATTCCAAACTCTGACTGTCCTTTGCCCGCCTGCTCCCCCGATCCCCCACAATGATTCAGTGGAAGAAGCGGGTCCAGACCTCCATCCTGACACATGGCCCCAGGACTAGCACAAACAGCCTTTTTTTATGCTTTTAAAAATTTTTTTTTTTTTTTTTTGGCTGTGTTGGGTCTTCGTTGTTGCACGCGGACTTTCTCTAATTGTGGCGAGCGGGGGCTGCTCTTTTATTTATTTATTTTTTTTTTTTGCGGTACGCGGGCCTCTCACTGTTGCGGCCTCTCCCGTTGCGGGGCACAGGCTCCGGACGCGCAGGCTCAGCGGCCACGGCTCACGGGCCCAGCCGCTCCGCGGCATGTGGGATCCTCCCGGACCGGTGCACGAATCCGTGTACCCTGCATCGGCAGGCGGACTCTCAACCACTGTGCCACCAGGGAAGCCCCCTTGTGGGGGCTACTCTTCGTTGCGGTGTGCGGGCTTCTCATGGCGGTGGCTTCTCTTGTTGTGGAGCACGGGCTCCAGGTGCGCGGGCTTCAGTAGTTGTGATGCGCGGGCTCAGTATTTGTGACTCACAGGCTTAGTTGCTCCGCGGCATGTGGGATCTTCCCAGACCAGGGATTGAACCCACGTACCCTGCATTGGCAGGCGGATTCTTAACCACTGCACCACCAGGGAAGTCCTTCAAAGTTATTATTATTTTTTAATTGAAGTATAGTTGATGTACAATATTATATAAGTTATAGGTGTACAATCTAGTGATTCACAATTTTAAAGGTTATACTCCATTTATAGTTATTATAAAATATTGGCTATCTTCTCTGTATTGTACAATATATCCTTGTAGCTTATTTTATACATAATAGTTTGTACCTCTTGACGCCCTACTGTTATACTGCCCCTCCTCCCTTCCCTCTCCCCACTGGCAACCACTAGTTTCACAAACAGCCACTTTACACTGTTGTGGGCTTTTAGTCAGCCAGGAAGGTCAGTCTGTAAAGAAGAAGACTCTTAGGACAGTGGTCTAGGACTTCTCTGGTGTTCCAGTGGTTAAGATGCCATGTTTCCACTGCAGGGGGCATGGGTTCAATCCCTTGTCAGGGAAGTTCCACATGCCGCATGGTGTGGCCCCCCGCAGAAAAAAATATCTTCTAATACAGGAAAGTAGTCTAGGCTTAGTAGACTATGTAATTCAACATTGTTTTCTTCAAAACTCTGAACCTGGTCTCCAGGTCCTAAGAATGGGAAGTGTGCCCCCAGAGCTGAGAAGAAATGGTGATCTTCAGCCTTCACCCTGTCTTCTCTTGTCCTTTCCAGAAACAAGATGGACAGAACTCAGACTGGCCACGTGCTGGGAAACCCACCACTGAGAGGCGAGGCCATGGTATCTGACCGAGAGCTGTCCCCAGTGGTTTTCCTTCTCACCCGGCTACTCACTCACTTGGCTATGCTTTTGGGAGCCACCCAAAGTCCCCAGGTAGAGCATTGTACTGCCCAACCATGTGTTTAGTTTCTGCAGTAATTTTTTTCACAGTGAATCCTTTTGTCTAAAAAGTCCTAGCCAGTTCTTGGGAAGGCCCTGCCGGGTCCTGCTTGGTTTCATTGTGACTAACCCCTTTCCCGCTCCAGAGTTCTCTGATTTTGCCCCTTGAAACACAAGACTACTTCCTAGGTTTGAATGCTGTGAGGTTTGTGTGTTGTGCCCTTACTGACATCAGAGGCAGAAACTATTTAGGAAGTATGGGGAAGATCTGAGTGGCAGAGGGCTTGGGTGAGGGAAGAGAGATTAATGAATTGGTCCACTCCGTCCTTTCAGAGAGTATGAAGGTACTGCTTCTCTGATAACTAAGTATCCTTAGCTAGGATACTTGGTAGAAATAAGTAACTGTTTTCTTACTCCTCTTTGAAGGTCCAGTCTGTGGTTCTAGGTGTTCTCATTCATTAGCATGTTATTGGCAATAGTAACACACAAGGAATGCTTTACAATATAAAACAAATCTTATTAGCTTACATTTATTAGTGCATGTAGGTCCAGATGAAACATGTTGAAGCCTGGTATGAATTCTTTTTTTTTTTCCATAGAAGGCATAAGGTTTATTCTAAAAGTAACTTGTTGAAAGTTTAAAAAAGGAAATAATTGTAAAAGGTAACCAGCAGGGTGATATTAATATGACCTCAAGCTAACTGTATATGATACCAATTCTTTACTTTGACAATTAGATGGATATCGAACATTAGAATTAAAACGCTTAATATGAAAATACTTTATTTTTTATTTATTTATTATTAAATTTTTATTTATTTATTTATTTTTGGCTGTGTTGGGTCTTCGTTGCTGCACAAGGGCTTTCTCTAGTTGCGGCGAGCGGGGGCTGCTCTCCATCGTGGTGCGCGGGCTTCTCATTGCGGTGGCTTCTCTTGTTGCGGAGCACGGGCTCTAGGCACGTGGGCTTCAGTAGTTGTGGTGCGTGGGCTCACTAGTTGTGGCTCACGGGCTCTAGAGTGCAGGCTCGGTAGTTGTGGTGCACGGGCTTAGTTGCTCCGCGGCATATGGGATCTTCCCAGACCAGGGCTCGAACCTGTGTCCCCTGCATTGGCAGGTAGATTCTTATCCACTCCGCCACTGGGGAAGCCCTGAAAATATTTTAGAAAGTTTAATTAAAATCAAAAGTGAAATAAAAAATTTAGCATTATTTAAACTATTTTGGTCTGAATTTTTAATTGTCATTCCTATAATTTGTACTTTGACTTTTAAATTTTAATAAACATTTAAAATGTTTAATAAATTATTTAAAACAGTTGAAAAAATAAAAAGTTCTAGCCACTTCTTGTGGATTTCAAATATGTCATTGTTACCTAATGCAAAACATAATATAAAATTCACATATCCTAATTTTTCTCACTGTGGTCTATGGTGGTAAGGGGGAAGTACTTGTCAGATTATGTAAAATCAATTTTTAATGAACGGCTCTATGTCTCCGGTCCACACCTGGGAATGGAGAGGCTAAAATAACCATGACTTTACCTGTCTTTGCTGCAGCTCTGGGGAAGAAAGAGAGCAGGCTGCATTTCCTCTAAGTTAATTAACCACGATAGCAAAAAGTTCAGGCTTTGAAAATTCTTTACTTCACACTGAGGATATAGAAGCCACTTGTTTTCAGACCTGTGGTCATTTCTGCTTCTGAGCCTTCTCTCGCCACTGCTGTTTGAATCACACTGACATCCCTCCTAGAGACTCTCCTCTGGCTCGGGGCTGGTTCTTCACCCCTCCTGACCTCTCCTGAGCTTGCCATCTCCTCCACAAACAAGATCTGGCTTGACATTTTGTCCCCTTGCCCCCACAGGCTTTGATGAACATCATTAAGCCTCCGGTGAGGGATCCAGAAGGGTTTCTGCTGCAGCATATCCAGAGAGACCTGGAGCAGTTAATGAAGACGCTGGGGAGGAGTGCAGATGAGACCGCCAGCGCGGTGCATCTTGTCCTCAGCCACCTCCTCAGAGAGCACGGCCACAGTGAGGAGCCGGGCATGGGGCCGAGGGGCGTGGGGCATGGCCAGCAGAGGAAGCAGCGCACTCGTCCTGACCCCAGAGCGAGAGGAAGGGGAAGCAGGGAGACATGCACCTTCCAGAGAGTGGGGGAGGGGAGGGCCTTTCCATTGATCCCCTGCTGGGTGTGCTCAGAGTGTTAAATGCCGGTGTTTTGGGGAGGCTTACGTTTCAAAAGTCAGCCTCCGTTGTAGTTTACCCACTGTATAGGGAGCATATTGTTGTCATCCCAAACAGGTGATGTGTGTTAAAGAAACATCACCATCAGAGAGACTAATGTTTGATGAGCGCTTGGAGCTTGGTCTCTGTACATCTGTCCTGTTTGGCGGGGGCAGCATCTGCTTTTCCTAAAAGATACCGCCGTTGTGGGCTGACTTAATGTATGCACGTGTCCATGGTTTGTTACATGAAAAAGCAGGCTATCTATTATGTTCGCTAAGCTAATTTTTCTATTTTAAAATTTAAAGTCCACACAGAAAGAAAAGGTCTGTAAGACAAGTTAGTAAGAGGGTTATCTCTGAGTGGTGGAATTAAGAACAGTTTTGTTTTCTTTTTGCTTACCTGCAAAAATCTTTTAAAATTACCACTGTAATGACAATGTTATTTAAAATAATAACAATAGCAATAAAAAGTTCTGCTACTTTACAAGAAAATCCATTCCCACTTCAGGAGCTTTTTTGCCAGAAGCCAACATCAGTATATATTTTCCATTTAGCAAAACTTTATTTTATTTTAAGCCTCTCATTCTAGTGCAGTTACAAACTAGGTAAGCTCACCCAGTATCATACTGACAAAGTGATCAAATTCTAGAAGCATGCCAACAGTTTCCACAGCACTCTGCATCACGCGGGCATCCACAGGGTCCCGCCTCCATTCTCAAGCCCAGGTGGCAGCAGCTGAGGCAGCTGGTGCTACCACTGGCCACCATTATTTTGCCCCTGGGCTTCTGATTTAAAGTACTGTCCTTTCAGTAATTTTGTTCAGAATGGTTTTAAGATGATAACTATGTGGGTTAGAGTTCTTAGAGTTCTAAGTTTCTTCATGAAGATCATGAGGTTGGTGGCAGCAGCAGGAACCATTTTTAAATGCTGAGATTAATTTAGGAAGATATACCCGCCCCCAACCCCAAAAGGAGCATTATTTCAATTTAACATTTATTTAGTGTTTATGCAGACTGCTTTTGTTTCTTGGTAACAGACACATTTTTCTTTGTAGGGTCTTTAAATTTTGACGCAGAATTGTCAACCAGAGAAAAGAGGAACAGCTGGGAAAAGCTTTTTGAGACTATTATTCTGCCGGAACTAAAGGTAAGTGATGCATAGCTACAGGGCTACTTTGGGAAAGTGTGGGAGCGTGTTTCCTGGGCCTCTACTGAGTGCTCGGTCTGTTGTCCGAGTGTCCCTTATTGAAGCCCTAGGCTAAGCCCCAGATTTAGGTTTCTCTATCCGGTCACCCCACCCTCCTGTTGCCCCCGCCCCATCCTATCCCCTCCCAAGGCTGGTCAGTGTGTCGGGTTGAGGAATTACTGGGAAAGTGCAGGCAGTAGTTTTCACTCCGTTACTTTTTACAGCAGAATGTGAGAGCAAGAGGCAAAGAAATAAACCCTGTCAGATAAGAATGTTACTGAGAGTAACTAGGCCCATCAGGAAAAAGAAGTCATCAAGTAAAATAATGGTAATAAAATAAAGGTCTCTGAGGACTTCCCTGGCGGTCCAGTGGTTAAGACCTTGCCTTCCACTGCAGGGGGCACAGGTGTGATCCCTGGTCGGGGAACTAAGATCCCACATGCTGTGTGGCAAGATCAATAAATGAATGAATGAATTAATTAATTAATTAATTAAATATAGGTCTGTGAGACTTGTTCTGTTTGGGAAGATAAAAGCCTACAGATAAGGATCACATAAATTATAATAAAAGATGGCAAATATGAATATTTGATTACGGGCTAAAACGAGGAGGGTGGGTCTCTGAATCTGCCCACTGGTAAGGTCACTAGGTGTCCAGCCTGTCTGCAGTAGCATCTCATTTCCAGATCCCATGTCGCTTTCCTTACCTAGCATCTAGATAAAACCCTCCTGGCGGTGAACACTCGGATCAGCCAAGATGAGCGCATCAGCTCCAACCCTGTGGCCAAAATCGTGTACAGTGATCCGGTGGCCTTCCTGCCCCACCTGCCCCAGAATAGCGTGGTTCACTGCTCTAAGATGTGGAGCTGCAGGAAAAGGATCACCATTGAGAACCTCCAGCACATTGTGGAGCAGAAGAATGGCAAAGAAACAGTGCCCGTCCTTTGGAAGTTCCTACAGAAGGTGAGGCTGCCTCGCCGTGAATGCTGCCTACATGTCCCTTGGAGACGTGAAGGCCCCACTCTCATTTAGTCCGATTAGTCCTGAGGATGGGACAGCCATCAGACTACTTTGATTTTTGAATAGAATGTCTCTGGCAGAAGACTCAGGGATAGAGCAGAGATCTCTAGACACATCAATCTATATGAGTTGTTTGAAACATAAAGTCACAGGTGAAATATGTACACGAGTTGGAATTAGCAGGTATCTGTAAAGAACTTGAGGGCCAGGAGGGTCTCTCCCAATCACTCAGCAAGAAAGAATACAATGAAAATGTTTCCTTTGTCTTTTCATCTTCACCCCTGCCCCCAGTGCCTGGAGCAGTTAGTCACCAATGAGTGTCTGTTGAATAAAATAACTCGAGTTGAGAATGCACAGCCAAAATCAAACAAACAAGGAATCTTCCCTGTTCCTGAACCATTCGGAGTGAGGGTGGTGGTGGGATTGTGGGGAGGAGAGCAGTAAAGTGTGTGTCATATCTTTTAGAACCAGAATTACACACGGTTCCTAACTTTAATCCATGTGAACTTTTACTCTCTACAATAGATTTTCTAATCATTTCCCTCCATGGACCAATATATGCAGTCTAGGAAGAAGTAAGATGACTCAGGAACTTCTGTGGGTCAGTTAATGAAAATGAATTCCCAGTGGGAAGGCCATTGTGTTAATACTGTGATCTGTCACGGATATGCACAGGTCCATTAAACTGAAGAAGCTTAGGTCCTAGGTCTTCAGAACGACACCGGAATAGCGCCAAGCCTCATTGCCTAAAAGCTTGGTCTTCTTGGTCTCAGCAGCTCCTCTCCACACCTAGCCCATCTCATGGGCTCAAGAGGCTGCTTTCTTTCATCAGCTTCTGGCAAACACATTTGATGTGTCGGCCCTACGGGTTTGTTCCCCAACCTCTAGAGGGTAGAAGAACACTGGCCAACACGTTGTAAGCAGTCACTAGGTACTTGCTGAAAGAATGGTGTGGCCTGTTCCCCATTCTCAAGTATCATTATGTGTCATCATGTAAAATGGCACGTTGACCAGGTTAAACTACAAATACACATCCTGAGCCAGCCTTGAAGTCTGTTTCCCCAGTACATTAAAAAGTGTTCCTGGCGGTCTTCCCTTCTCTAGGAAGCAGAACTGAGACTGGTGAAATTCTTGCCTGAGATTCTGGCCCTGCAAAGGAATCTAGTGAAACGATTCCAGAATGTTTCAGAAGTTGAATACAGATCCATCAGAAGTTTCATTAGCAGTCACAATTCAGGTAGGTCTCTGCTCTCATAGGGGATCAGGACGATCCATGTTGTGGTTCAAAAGGATCAGTCCAACTCAGAGACTCCAGTTCAGGGCTAATGTGTGCTCTGTACCCTAAGCTTGTAGCATAAGGCAGTAGGTGCTGTGAATCCCTGGGACACATTAGAGGCTTTTGCCGTAACAGACAAACACCTCCCTCTCTGGTTCCTCAAACTCAGCTTTAGTTTAAACAGCATTTAGAACGTGTTGGTGATGGCATGAAGGTAGGGGTCAAAGAGCAAGTAAGTCTGTTGGTTTGACCTAGACGGAGTAGGTGTTATCTTGGAGTTCTAACAAGTGTTTTGTTTGACAGATGGGCTGAAGCAGTTATCCTGCGACAGAATCATTATCTTTCTGTCGACGTGGAACAAGCTGAGGCGATCGCTGGAGACCAATGGTAAAGTGTCAAATCCCCTTTAACACTAAACATTATAGGAGCACCTCTCTGAAGGCCCTTTCTCTCCAGCCTAACTCTTCTTGTTCCACGTCTGCACGGTGCCATGCTGTGTGCATCTAATGCTGGATCTGAGGACTCTTGGTGGGGTGTCTGAGATGAGTGCATAACATATCAGGAAGAGCAAACCCTCAGTCCTCTTGAGTCTATAAATACGGTATCAAAAAGGAGTTGAGAACATTTGAAACTTATCAGCACATAAAATAGAGATGGGAAGCAAAAGCACGCCTGGTTCCCAGCTCTTTTGTGTTCTGTCGAGGTGGCTTCTGCGTTGCTCCCACTCCCACCGTGGTGGGCTCCCAGTCCTGATGCTGTGAAAGAAACAGCAGGGAGGTGACTGCCCCTCTGTCATTTAAAGGTGAGATCAAGCTACCTAAAGACTACTGCAGCCGCAACCTTGATCTGGACACTGACTTTGAAGTCATCCTGCCGCGCCGCCAGGGCCGGGGCCTCTGCTCCACCGCCTTAGTCAGCTACTTGATTAACTTGCACAACGAAATTGTCTACGCAGTAGACAAGCTCTCCAAGGAAGACAACAGGTGAGCATGCAGGCCCGCAGCAGGGGACGCCCTTCCAGCCCAGGAAGTCGTTTCTGAGGCGGCACAAGCAGGGAAGCAGGGTCCCCAGGCCTGGGGACAGCGAGCCAGGCTTCAGGTCCTTCTCGAACAGATACCCTTCGGCCACCCTCACAAGTGTCACAGATTTGCATGTCCCTTCATCTGCACAGCCCATGGCAACATCAGACAGGAGCTGACTCCATATCACCAGGCCATGACTGGAGTGCTGAGCTCTATCTATCTGTCCCCCAGCTACTCCGTCGACGCCTCCGAGGTCGCCGACCTGCACGTCATCAGCTACGAAGTGGAGCGGGACTTGATTCCACTAATTCTCTCCAACTGCCAGTACCACGTGGAGCAGGGCGGGGAGACCTTGCAGGAGCTTGACCTGGAGAAGGTCCAGCGCCAGATCATCAGCCGCTTCCTGCAGGGCAAGCCCAGGCTAACGCTTAAGGCAAGGCTGACCTGCTGTATTATGTGGTCGGCGTGTCTGTTTTGCAAAAGTTTCCCTGAGTGTGGCTTTGATCACAGTGGTTTCAAAGTGAGGAGGGACGGACGGACCCTTCTTCCACACCCCCAGTGTCCACGACCACCCCTGCCACTGGGGCTGACGGCTCTCCAGAGCTGTCTATGCATCTGGATCCACACTTCATTACCCCAAGGGTGTCTGCAGGTCTCAATGGACTCATCGCCCGGATTTCTATGCCGTAATTAATGGCACCACCAAAACCTCATTGTTTCCCCCCTTTTCCTTTAGTCTGCACACACAGTCTGTCATCTGGCGCCCCCGTTTCACCACCATAGCCATCAGGCACCCCCGTTTCACCACCAGAGCCCGCTGCTCTAGTTCAAAGCATCTGTCCTTAAGTTCCACTGCTACGGTAGCTCCCAACTGGTCCCTGCCTTCAGGCTCTTTAGCCCACATTTCTTACTTCCAGATCTGCATCCCACCGCCCTGTTGGATAACCTTGATGCACATGTGGCACAAAAGGCCCTGTGGCCTTGCCCTGACCCTGTCTCTAGCCAGTTCCCCACATTGAACCCCATAACCTCACATACTGGATCACTCTCCCTCCCCTGAATGCACCCTGCACTTCCACATCTGTTCTTTACCTGGGCTGTACTTGCTCCTTCCAGGTCCAGTCAAGGGTATGGTACTTCAGTATATTTATGCTCCTTCCCTGCCCACAGTTAAACTGTGAACTGTTTGAGCTCAAGCCTGCTTTTAATTCACTCTGCTCTCCCTGTTAGCAGAGTGCCCCCTCATTCAGTCTGTTCTCAGTGTCCCATTGGGAGGTCCTCAGGACCTACTTCCCCCGGCGGCCTGCAGGCCACAGTATTCTACATGACAGTATCTGCTTGGCCACAAAGGCCAGGCTGGGTTCCTCATGTCACTGTTTCCATAGATTACGGGTTAAACACGGACATCACGTGGCAACGAGGAGCTGCCTGCTTTGCCTGGTGATGCACTGAATCGCATGGGACTACATTTGAGTTTCTGCTCAAGCATATATTGTCATTTGATGGAAACCTCCACAGTGGATTCCATTTCCAAAGACTCTTTTCTTTCTCACTTTAGGGAATACCCACTCTGGTGTACAGACGTGACTGGAACTATGAACATCTCTTCATGGACATCAAGAACAAAATGCCACAGGTGATGATGATCAATCTTATTTGCGTGTGCCCCTGCCTTATCAGTGTTTCCATCCATGTTAGGACTCTTCCACCCTCACTCCTGGCATTTGCCATGAGCACCAAAGAGTTTCAGGGCCTCCCTACATTCAGAGCCCAGTGCTCTAGCCAGACGGCAAGCAGGACAGCAGATCAACAGAAGTTTTCTTGTTGAGTATAAACAGATTGAAATCTTGTGCTTGTAGTTTTTTAGCAATGATGTCATGACTGTGTATGCTGATGCAAAAGGTTCATAGAATTTATTTATTCCTGCTTTTCTGGTTTATGTGTGTTATGTGTGGGGGGGTGTGTGTGTGTGTGATGTATATGTGTGTGGTTTGTATGTATGTATATGTCCATATGCATATCTTCACCAAGTTGATTTGAGGATTCAGTGAGTTCATCTCTCTTTCTGTAACATACCTAAGTACTGCTGACACTTAACAAGCACCAAGTGTTAACTACTGCTGTTTTGGGGCTTTTTTTGGTTTTTTTTTGGCTGCTTTGGGTCTTTGTTGCTGCGCGCAGGCTTACTGTAGTTGCGGTGAGCGGGGGCTACTCTTCATTGCGGTGCGTGGGCTTCTCATTGCGGTGGCTTCTCTTGTTGTGGAGCACGGGCTCTAAGCACGTAGGCTTCAGTAGTTGCAGTGCGCAGGCTCAGTAGTTGTGGCGCACGGACTTAGTTGCTCCACGGCATGCGGGATCTTCCCAGACCAGGGATTGAACCCGTGTCCCCTGCATTGGCAGGTGGATTCTTAACCACTGCGCCACCAGGGAAGTCTTACTGCTGTTTAAATTAGAGAGTCTGTCCCATTTTGTGGCCTTAGCAGTGAAGAAGGTAAGCACTCTTATCAAGTAGCAGTGCGCAGGAAGCCCCAACCATGAACTCTATCCTGCTTTTGACTTCCTAGAGCCCCCTCCCCAACGTGGCCATCAGTGCCATCAGAGGACAACTGCAGTCCTACAGCGATGCCTGTGAAGCTCTGTCTGCCATAGAAGTCACGTTGGGGTTTCTGAGCACAGCTGGGGGGGATCCAAACATGCACTTAAATGTGTATATCCAAGACATGCTGCGGATGGGTGATCAGGCCTCACAGGTTTCAAAGGTGGGTCTCATGTCAGCCTCTCTCCAAAGGAAATCAGCATTGTCCCCCTCCATCATCTCCCCACTTCCCACTGGGATACCACCACCCAGGGAGTACTGATCGAAGCAGCCCCTGAAAAGGAGGGGAGGCAAGAACACCCCCTCCCCCAGCCAGCCCGCAGTGTAGTCAGAACACACTGATGGGAAAGGCGGAGATGTGCTTGGAACGTAAAGATCTAGACTCAGTGCCGCAAATGTGCGGAGGCGTGCCTGCAAACTGCACGCCACTGGTGGACTCCGAGATGTTGCAGCGGGGAGAGGGCTTTCAGAGACGTTCTGGAGATGAGGCAGGGAATTAGCGGACGAAGCAGAGGTGCCTCTGTGGTGAGGGAGGTGGAATCAGTGCAGGGCCAAGTGAAAACAGCACCTCCTATTCAGGAGTTCTGTTCTCTTTCAGGCCTTAAACAGATGCCAGTTAAAACACACCATCTCCCTGTGGCAGCTCCTCTCTGCCCACAAGTCTGAACATCTGCTTCGACTGAGAAAAGTGAGTCTGGCCTCTTCCTGTCCACCTGGACGAAAGGAGCCTCACGCTCCCTTCCCAGGCTTCCGTGTGTCATGTGTTCTTATTTCATTCCAGGAGCCATTTGGGGAAATCAGTCCAAGGTACAAAGTTGATCTCAGCCCTGAAAATGCTAAGCTGCTCAACACCTTCCTGAATCAGATTGGCCTGGATGCCTTCCTCCTGGAACTTCACGAAATGATGGTCTTGAAGCTAAAGAACCCCAAGACCGCGGAGAATTTCAACCCTGAGTGGAGGTACAGGCTTGTAAGCCTGCTGAGGCACACATACAACATTCTGCCGCGTCTCCCGAGATCTTCCACAGTCGTGAAAATCATTCTTACGTTACTGCAGAAATTGGTTTCCTGCTGATGTACCATTACCAATTGCAAAAAAGTCATATATTCTCATTATAACAAGTGGACTTCCTACGTCAGAGAGATGTGCATTTTAAATTTGATAGAAAAAGCTATGCCAATGTATAGTGTATAAGAATACCCAACATTGGATATTATTCGTCTTTTACATTTTTACCAATCTAATGGCCCAAAAATGGTATCTCATTTTTGCTTGTATTTTCCTACTTACTGGTGAGGCTGAAAATATTTATCAGCCATTTGTATATCTTCCTCCAAATTGCCTCTTGATATCTTATGATTATTTTTCTTTTGGGCTATTTGTCTTTTTCTTAATCTTTTATCTGTTTTGTTACAAATGCTCTATCTTTAATTTTATGAAGCCAAATCTGGCAGAATTTTCCTACAGAAGTTTCCAAGGACTCTTCAGGAAAAATATACCTATAAGAGTCTTATCCCAAGGTTATAAAATATTCTCCCATGTTTTTTCCTGTGCTTTTATAGTTTTATATATTACATTTGTTTTGTTAACCGATTATTTTTATGTGTGGCCTGAGGTAGGGATTTAGCTTTACTGTTTTTCTAACTAGATAGATAGTGAAACTCCAGTTTTCCTCACCGACACACTTCGTAATTGCTATTTTCCTCCATTATGTATATGGCATATGCCTATTTACATTTGTATTCTTTGAATTTATTCAAGAAGTCTTTACTATCCTGGACTTTTAGTGTAGGGAAAGAAGATCCCTTTTCTAGAGAATTTACGATCTTTGTTAATACAAATGAACTGGAATATAAGCTTTTTTTGAATGGCGAGGCTTTTTTTGTAAAGCAGGTGTATTACTAGAGTGCTTAGAACCATCTGACGGGGCCCCTATCAAGGGGCGCTCCATCCCATAGGGTATGTGCACTGCAGTGTGGGGAGCAGCAGGGATGTACTAAAACCTTGAACCCAGGATTCTAGTGCCAGGTCGGTAACTCAGCAGTTGGTTGACTCTCGTTATTTCTGGCCTTCATGAGCACTTTGGTTCTCTGACGACCTGAAAAAGCAACCAGTGATGGTCTCCTTATGTCACATGACTGTTTAACGCTGTCTCTTGTTCCTTGGTTTTTCAGCCTGAGAGACACACTGGTGAGTTACATGGAGACTAAAGAGAGTGAAATTCTTCCCGAAATGGAATCTCAGTTCCCAGAAGAGATACTGCTTTCCAGTTGTGTCTCTGTGTGGAAAACGGCTGCTGAACTGAAACGGAATCGACAGACGAGATAGAATCATTTTCTATCTCTGCAAGAGACTTGGGCAGAGAAGGCTCTTGCCTCCTCACTGGTGGGATGGGTTCCTTTGTGGGCTATTGCCTTTGTGCGTGCTTAGAAGGAAAGCTATTGGCACAGCACTAAATTTGAGACCAAGATGTGCTGTCTGGCTGACAACTTTTTGAGATCCAAGCTGTTTCAGGAACATGTGTATATTCTGAAACTATCTTCTCATGTTCTGAATACCATTCATTAGGATGTGAAAATTGAAGATTATATGAAACTAGAATAAACCACCATCCTCTGCACTCCAGGAGAAACCAAAAAATAGTTTCTCAGCTTCACATGTAGGAATCTGTGCCTCAGATGTCCTAGCTTCTTACCATGCACGTACCCAGCCCACCAGGCCCTTCTTCCTCAGACCACTGCATAGTGACAGGGAGGGAAAATGGGGTTATTAATTTGTCTTCTTTTCTAGTTTATTCTGCACTCACAAACAAGAATCTGGCTTTCTTCTTTCTTCCATTCCTTTAAATTCAGAAAATTGTACAAATATTTCTAGGTTTTCAAGAAGATATGAAAAAGTGCCAGACTCTTTTTTGTCTTCTCACAAATACAAGTCAGGGCATTCTGTGAGTGCCGTGAGGCCAAACTAGCCAGCCCTCACCCAAGCCCGCAAATGAGTCACTGCCAAATTTCCAGGGTCAGAGCCCACAAGCTTTCATTGTGAAGAGCACTGGGCCAAGAGTCAAGGACACTTTCAGTGTCTTAGTTTGATTTCCTTCCAGTTCTAGTATTCTAGTAAATTCTAAATGAAAGATTATCAGTGTAAATTTGGATCAAAGGCATGGTTCTGGCATTTCTTGGGGAAGTTTTTGCCTCTCTACCATTCTGCCAAATAAACATGAACTCTTAGTGTGGTCTTGATTTCCCCAAGTGTATGACTATCTGGTCCTTTCTTTGGGTCTCAGCCAAGGCATAATAACACTCAGAGAGAATATAAAACCAGTCACATTTCTGAAAAAGGAAATAAAGAATAGTCAACACACCCTGATCTTGTGCTGCTTTTCTCACTGTGTTGTGCCTTTTCTTCAAAATCTACTTGATGCTTCTGGCCTCTCTGGACTAATTCCTGTTCCTAGATAGCTCAGCACCTGTTAGCCCTGGGATGACAGCTGTTTACAAGTCAGAGGTAAATGTCTTTTCATACATATTCTGAATGAGATGATGACTCAATCAACTTGAAATTGGGCCCATGGAATGGGGAGAGCTACAAAAATAGAAAATGCTCGCCAAGGACACCATGGGCCCTTCAGCACCATTGGAGGGAGCCGTAGAAGAATCCGTGCTCCATTTCTATTACTTTGGTTTCTCTTCACCATGTTTGATAAAGGGGAGCACAGGAATCCAGGATTTGATACAATATCCAATTGCATGTAGTAACCTCTGATTGTTGAATCATTCCACGCAGAGGCACTCTGCCACAATATCAGCTGGACTGTGCATTTAATGGATGTGAGAGTGGGAGAGTTGCTTGTTCATCCCTTCAGTTTCCACTTGGAACTCCTTTGATACCTCAGAGTTGGGATGGAGCTGGCCAGCCTGTGAAGACCTCCTTTGGTGGGTGGGGGGGAGAATTTTTTTTCCCACTTTTATGAAGGTTTTATTTTTTTGATGAAGATAATGTTGTTTTGTATGCTATGCTTTCAAAGTGTTAACTGCCATTATCTAGCATTATCTTGTTTGTACAGAAATACACTGGCCTAGCACAGGCAGATGTAAATTTTGTTATACTTGTCATAGCTGTTTTAATAAACTTGAGTTTTGCTGCTAAAGAATCCTCTTTGGGGAAGAGGCTTTGGGGAATGGTTTCATGTGTTCGTGGAGATGTCCTTGCAGGGGTGTCCATAAAGTGGAAGGTTCTTTTTTTTTTTAAATTTATTTATTTTTGGCTGCGTGGGGTCTTCGTTGCTGTGCGTGGGCTTTCTCTAGTTGTGGCGAGCAGGGGCTAATCTTCGTTGCGGTGCATGGGCTTCTCATTGCAATGGCTTCTCGTTGCTGAGCCTGGGCTCTAGGCGCATGGGCTTCGGTAGGTGTGGCACGTGGGCTCAGTAGCTGTGGCTCACGGGCTCTAGAGTGCAGACTCAGTAGTTGTGGCGCACGGGCTTTGTTGCTCCGTGGCATGTGGGATCTTACCGGACCAGGGATCGAACCCGTGTCCCCTGCATTGGCAGGCGGATTCTTAACCACTGCACCACCAGGGAAGTCCCAAAGTGGAAGGTTCTGGACAGAAAACATACACTCTGGTTTAGAATGTGACAGGGTAAACTTTTCCTGTGGACAAAATGACAGCAGAGCTGAAGTGGAGTTTCACACTGCTCCCCCGTCGCCAGGCTCAGGGGCTAAAGCTTAATCCTAGAGGGCTGCCCTCCCACTCCCTGCCTAACAGGACTTTCCTGGAGGATAGCAGAGCTCCAGCCAATGATGAGTAACAGCTGATTCTGTCAGGGGGCTGGGCTGTGGGATGGGCAAACAGCTCCTCAGGAAAAGGAAATAGACACTGGAGGGAGAAACAGTAAATTTCCAGCAGCCCACTTTTGTTCCAGTGGCAAAACACTGCTTTAGGGGAAAACTGCATTTTCCTCTTCTAAAATGAAGAGGTTCCTCCAGGAGAGAACCCCATGGTCTGGAACCGCAGCAAGGAGAAGAGGCGCTGGTTCACGAAGGAGACGTGCCCCCCGCCCCGTGTCTTCTTCCCCACAGCGTCTGTGTCAAGTCCACCTACTCTCCCTTCCTCAGTAGCTCCTCACTGACCCTGACCTTCCCCTCTAGCCCTGCCTACTCATTCTCATTTCCATTCATATTCTGGATTGTTCCTGCTCCACAGTTCTGTCTGCTTTCAGCCCAGAAGGAAGCATTCACTAGGTTGGTGATGACTTAATCTGCAAATCTTCACAACTGATCACTGTCTCCTTCTTTCTAAGACCTTACTATGTGTGTAAATTATTTACCTTTCATCAGTGGCTGTAGGATTTCGTCACGTGTTAACTGAGACAAGTCATGAGCTATTTCAGTCACTCCTAGGTTCAGGCAATTCCAACCCGGAAACAAATTTCTAGTGATAAACAATCACTGTGAAGAAAGGGCTTTGCTCAGTAGGTAAAGCTACCCATGTCCAGCCCCGTGCAAGGGCACTGCTACATCTCTGACTTCACATGTTCGCAACAAGTGTAGGGTCGCTGTATCAGCTGGGTCTAGAGAGACACTAAATGAGAAGGTAGAAGAAGAAAGCCTGAGGCCTTGAGCTGAATAACAATCCATCCAACCATGATTAGCATTTTTATTGCTTCCTGCTCTTTCTAATCCCTCTCTTCACTAATTAATCCCCTGCTCAAACATTATGAATCTCATTTCCAACTGGAAAAACACCAAGAAAGTGCCTTCTCCCAAGAAAGCAAATGCTGTCAAGATTGAAACCTCATCAGACTGAAGTGTATTCTGGGGACAGCAGGACCGTGCTTCCTTCTGAGGAGCTGGGATTATTTTGGGAAGCCATCTGGGGCAAGAGCAGAGAGAAACTGGAGGGGAAAGGGCCCAGCTGGAGCACATGGAAGCCACCCCTGCGACTGCATATCCTATAAAGGCCTGCCTTCAACCCTGCTCCCCTTCCTTCACACGTAGACCCACTTGGAGTGTTACACATTCCCCAGCATTCCTTCCCCATCACCACGCCTGTACCCTGAAGCACATCAGAACCTCAACCCAGAGCACTGCTCCTTCCTCAGCACCCAGTAACTGCCTCCTGTGGAGATGGAGTGACTCCTGATTACTAAAGCGAAATGCCTCTGTGTCCTGACTGCTCTGTAACACAACAAGGCTGACACACAGTACAACCCAGATGGACCGCAGAGTAAATCTTGGCTCTCCCATTTGCCGCCAGTGGTCAAATGCCATATGAAGCTTTTCCTGAACCTCAGACTCCAATCCTGTATTTTCCTCTTGAGGTCTATATTCAGACTAGATTACTTATCCATATACTTCTCTTAATTCCCCTAGTAGAATACAAACCATGGGTTAAATCGCTACACTTCAGCCTAGCTGGCTGCCTTTCAAATACACCAACCTCTTTGCTACCTCAGACCTTGAAATGCTCCCATATTATTTTCACTCCAGCACTTAACACAATTGCAGTTCCACCATGAGGAAGCTGTAACCCCAGCATCTCACACAACACCTGGCACAAAGAGAATGGAATTACTACTCATTCAATTGAAGAGCAGGGGTCAGTCAATGTTCCACAGGTTGTCCGTAGTAAGTCTTTCTGCTCACCAAGATCCACCGGGTCAAATTTACGAGTCTGGCTCCACTAAGGACTGTGTCCTGTCCTCAAAAAGAGTCCCTGAAACGGAGGTCAAGGTGTCATGTAAGCGGCAGATGCTTGGTGATGGCGTTCAGGACACACTACCCCAAAATATGGCACATTGGCGTATTGATCTTAAGCCGGAGAAATTCGAGAAAACGGCAGAAGCAGCAAGATCACTCCTTCTTCTCCCATTTTTCACTCCAAATCTCCGACGTGAAAGGTCCCCTCCCTGTACCAGGAGGGAGAGAGACATTCTCATCACCAGAGACAGGGCGTTTAAGGCCAAGGTGAGCAAACCTCCAACTGGTTTCACCATTTACTACCCACAGCCCCAAACCCCTCTGCCTTAACAATTCTTCACAAATTCATTGTTTCTTTATCCAAAGGGTATAAAGCTTCCCGCTCTGGTCACTTCAGGTCTCCACTCTCCGGTGAAAGGTGTCATGTACGTGTAGAAATTCAGTAAAATGTGTACACGTGCTTTTCTCCTGCAGATCTGTTAGTGTAACTTTCAGATCCCGTCAGGGGCCCTGGACGGGGACAACTTTCCTTCCCCCACGGCTGCGGGGAAAGGCTGACTCTGAGGTCGGCGGCCGCTACTCCCGAGCCGCTGGTCCCCAGCAGGGCCTCAGGCCACGAGGCGGCAACGTCCCGGACGCCGACCTGAGCGCCGCCATGGCAACGATGCGGTCCGGCGCCTGCGCGCGGCGCTCCGAAAGTGACGCCACAGGAAGGGGCGCTCAGGCCCGCGCCATGGCCCGAAAGGCGGCTGGGAGGCCGCAGGAGGAAACGCTGTCGCTCTGGAAACGGTAATGGGGCCAGAGGACGCGTAAGATCCGGGGACTGGAGCGACGAGGTTCCCCGCGGACCTCCGACCTCGTAATCCCCGGCTTGGGGCCGCGGGGGCCTGCGACCGTTTCCGGCGTGCGGGCGAAAGGGCGTTCGGGAGCTGTAGCTTCCGGCGACGCGTCTGGGTCCCAGGGAAGGGAGGGGGTGAGACCGGGAGGGTCCCCGGGTAGAGCCCCGAACCCCGGGCCTGGACGCTCCGTGTGTGGGCGGCCGCAGCCGTACCGCGGGGTGGGGGGATCTGGGCTGGACTGCCCGCTGGACCTGTTTCTGCCCTCAGGGAGCAAGCCCTGTTGAAGACACTTGTCGTGGACCGGGACACGGAGGCGTGGCAACGGGACCTCGCTTTTTCGGGTCTGCAGAGGGTCGGGGGCGTGGATGTGTCCTTTGTGAAGGGCGACAGTGTCAGCGCCTGCGCCTCCCTGGTGGTGCTCAGCTACCCTGAGCTCGAGGTAACCCCAGGGGGACGCTGGCCAGGGGCCGCTACGCTGGGCCCCGAGGTGCATTAGTGAGAGAGGTGGGGCTCTGGACAGGGAACAGTGTTAGGGTAGAACCCCGCTTCTCCTTTCGTGGGAGTTCATTAATGAATTGGGAAGCCTTTGAAAAGAAGAGGATAGGGGACAAAAACTGAAGTCATTCTGTGACTTACATCCAAATAAACTCATGATCTCCAAGTTTGGCCGTTATCTTGGGCTCCCCATGTCAGGGGCCCACAGCAACACACCCTCAAGTTGCCCAAGCTGGAAATCTCTGTCTTCCCGGACCCCTCACAGCAGGTCACACACGAACTCCATTTTTTCTCCCCCCTAAAATCACTGGAGTCTTATCTATCCACTTGTCTGCATCGCTGCTGTCCCTTCCCTGGCTGTGCCACCGTCACCTCTCCTGTAGGTGACAGGCAGAATCTTTCCTGGGTCCCTTCTCCATGCTGCCATCAGAGCAATTTTTCTAAAAACCAAATGTGAGCAGGTCACCACCTAGTCCACTTAGGACACTTAAGTGCCTATCCTGTGATCTCATGGTACATAAAAGTGACACTCACGGACAAGGCATAAAGGCCGTTCGTGATCTGACCCCTGCTTAACGTAACTCCCTGTAGGCTCACCTCTGGCTACCACCCGCTCCTCACCCACTCCCCACTCCAGAGGCCTTTGGCTTCCTCAAACACACCTTGCTGTGTCTGCCTGCCTGACCTTAGCAGTGATGTTTCCTCTCCTGGAATGTTTTTCCTGGCTAACTCCTCCTCATCTCTTAGGTCCTCCAGTAAGCCCCCCTTCGTCCTGCAAGACCAGGAGTTGCTCTCAGCACCCTCTCATTCCTCTTTATCACACTGGGATGGAATTGGCCTGTGTGTCTCCCCTACCAGAATGTAAACTCCACAATGGTAGGAACCATGCTGTCTTGCCCACCGGTTGTAACCTCTGCACCTAGTTCAATGCCTGACACATAGAAGACGATCGAATAGATAAGTGAATGAATGAACAGCGTGCCCACGATTCCTTTGGAGTCAACAGCTCAGGAAGCCTTGGCTAAAGAAGAGCTTGACGAGGAAACCTCTGCTCTGCAGCTTCAGCATTTCCCCCTCCCTGCTCCTCTGCCTGATCCCAAAGCTACTACCTTCCTGCCTCAGCGTCTTTGTGCTTTACTTGGAAGATCCTTTAGTCAAAATTCAGCAGAAATATATTGATACCTGACTCAGAGTTTGGTGAGGAATAATTGAGATCATATATGGAAATCAATTAGCATAATGGGCGTGTGGTAAGCCCTCAAAAATTAAATGCTAAGCCACTGTTAATTCTGAGGATGACTTCTCGCTTCTCAAGACCCAGTTCACTTGTTCCCATTGCTCTATACCTTTCTGTACCTGCAGAATTAACCACCCCCTTGTCTCTGTCCTAGGCCTGTTTCTTATGCATGTGCTATTACAGTACTTCTCACACTGTATTAAAGTTATCAGTTTAGGAGGTACTCGCAGATCTTACAGCCTGTTAAAGGAGCACTCTCCTTTTGCAGTAGTCTTCCTCCCCTCGTTGCAATAATAGTTTTGAATAGTTCCCCTTACCTCAAAGAAAAGTTATTGGTATATTCTGGTTTTCCCACCATCTGTAGGTTCTGAAGGGCAGGGTTATACTGTATTTCTTTTGGAGCCCCAACACTGAGCAAAGTGCTTGCTACTTGGATGTAGTCAGCACTTGTCATCCTGTGCTATGGAAGCTTAGACTAGGGAATGATCTTGGAATAGTCTGGCCCAATGACTCCCAAATGCCCAACCATGGATCTATGCAATGAGAGTCGCCTGGAAGTGCATTTAGAAATATGGATTCCATAGGCAAATCCATAGAGACACAAAGTAGATTTGTGGTTGCCAAGGGCTAGGGAGTGGGATGGAGGGTGACTGCTAATGGGTATAAGAATTACCTGGGGGCTTCCCCGGTGGTGCAGTGATTAAGAACCTGCCTGCCAATACAGGGGACACAGGTTCGATCCCTGGTGGGGGAAGATCCCACATGCCGCGGAGCAAATAAGCCCGTGCGCCACAACTACTGAGCCTGCACTCTAGAGCCTGCAAGCCACAACTACTGTGCCCGCGCACCACAACTACTGAGGCTGCATGCCGCAACTACTAAAGCCCGCGTGCCTAGAGCCCATGCTCCGCAACAAGAGAAGCCATGACAATGAGAAGCTCGCGCACCGCAATGAAGAGTAGCCCCCGCCCACCCACCGCAACCAGAGAAAGCCCACGTGCAGCAAAAAAGACCCAACACAGCCAAAAATAAATAAAATAAAAAAAAAACAAATTAAAAAAAAAAAAAAGAATTACCTGGGGGTGGTGAAAATGTTCTAAAATTGGATTATGGTAATGGTTGCACAACTCTGTAAATACCAGAAAGCGTTGAATTATACTCTTCAGGTAATTTTATGGTAGTAAATTATATCTCAATAAAGTTGTTAAAAAAAAGATTCCAGGGCCCCACTCCCTTTACTGATATTTACCTTTTTAAACAATCCTTCCTGTGATTCCAAAGCAAAGCCAGGCTGTGAATCACTGGTCTTCCTTTCGCACAGCTAGGAATCCTTTCCTCACCATCCCTGACAAATCATGGCCTCACACCAGAGCCCGTTCCATAGTTGGAAGCCTGGTTTGTATGTTCTTTTCCACATGGAGCTGAAATTTAGTTGTTTGTGACTTCTGCCTTAAGGTGCAGAGCACAGGACAAACCTTTCCTACCCTCCTATTTGAAGACAGTCCTGTGTTCTCCTGAGTTTCACTGAGGTGATTCCAGCTCCTTCACTTGCTGCTTGCCCTCCAGCCTGCCCTCAGTGAGTAGGGCCCATTTTTACATCCAGCACCCAGAACTGAATCGAGTACCTCAAGTGCAGTTCAGCCTTTTGGTTCAACCGTTTGGTGGGCCTAATGCACAACTCCAGCTTAGGTTGAAACTTGCATATCTTCACAGAGACTACTGACTAGATCATGCCCACATTCTATACAACTGATTTTTCCTTCTCCCAGAATTTTTTTTAACGTATTTATTGGAGTATAAGTGCTTTATAATGTTGTGTTAGTTTCTGCTGTATAACAAAGTGAATCTGCTATATGTATGCACATATCCCCATATCCCCTCCCTCTTGCGTTTCCCTCCCTCCCACTCTCCCTATCCCACCGCTCTAGGTGGTCACAAAACACCAAGCTGATCTCCCTGTACGATGCTGCTGCTTCCCACTAGCTATCTAGTTTACATTTGGTAATGTATATATGTCAATGCTACTCTCTCATTTCATCCCTTCTCCCAGATTTTTAACTTGAAAATGTGTGCACATACTGAAAAGTTGAAAGAGTAATACATTGAACACCCGTATACCCTCTGCTTAAGATTCAGCTGATTTTGTAGTCTTTGTGTGTGTGCGCACTGAGATTCAAGAGTGCCTCCTAGAGGTTGTGACAGCTCAGCAAACCTGTCCTAGAATATTTTCCTACATAATGGCAGCGTCATTATCACACCTTAAAATATACATACATTATTCCATCACCACCTGAATCCCATTCCATAACACATTTCCCCAGTAGTCCCCATATGTCTCTTAAAGCTGGTTTTGTATTTTTCTCTGATCTGTGAAACTTTGACATGTGTTATGTTATAGTTGCTGTTGATAGTAGATTATGATTACTGTGGAGATTTTTTTTGAGGGGGGTCCAGTATATTGCTGTTTACTTTTTTTTTTCCACTAAGATACATTTTTTTAAATTTTATTTATTTTTTATACAGCAGGTTCGTTATCTATTTTGTACATATTAGTGTATATATGTCAATCCCAATCTCCCAATTCATCCCACCACCACCACCAGCCCCGCCTCCCCTTAATTTCTTAATTTTCCTTTATTTCTCTTTCTGATCTTTTGTTGTTAGTGTATAGGAATGCAAGAGATTACTGTGCATTAATTTTGTATCTTGCAGCTTTACCAAATTCATTGATTATCTCTAGTAGTTTTCTGGTGGCATCTTCAGATTTACCTGTGTATAGTATCATGTCATCTATCTGCAAACAGTGACAGTTTTACTTCTTCTTTTCCTATTTGTATCCCTTTAATTTCTTTTTCTTCTCTGATTGCCGTGGCTAGACTTCCAAAACTATGTTGAATAATAGTGGCGAGAGTGGACATCCTTGTCTTGTTCCTGATCTTAGAGGAAATGCTTTGTTTTTCACCATTGGGAATGATGTTTGCTGTGGGTTTCTCGTATATGGCCTTTATTATGTTGAGGTAGGTTTCCTCTATGCCCACGTTCTGGAGAGTTTTTATCATAAATGGCTGTTGAATTTTGTCAAAAGCTTTTTCTGCACCTATTGAGATGATCATATGGTGGTGGTGGTGGTGTTTTAATATTTATTTATTTATTTGGTTGCACTGGCTCATAGTTGTGGCAGGTGGGCTCCTTAGTTGCAGCACATGGGCTCCTTAGTTGCGGCACACGGGCTCCTTAGTTGCAGCATGCGGGCTCAGTAGTTGTGGCACATGGGCTTAGTTGCTCCGTGGCACGTGGCATCTTCCCGGACCAGGGATCGAACCCATGTCCCCTGCATTGGCAGGCAGATTCTTTATCCACTGCGCCACCAGGGAAGTCCAATCATACGGTTTTTAATTCTTCAGTTTGTTAGTATGGTGTATCACATTGATTGATTTGCATATATTGAAGAATCCTTGCATCCCTGGGATAAATCCCACTTGATCATGGTGAACGATCCTTTTAATGTGTTTTTGGATTCTGTTCCCTAGTATTTTGTTGAGGATTTTTGCATCTATATTCATCAGTGATATTGGTCTGTAATTTTCTTTTTTTTGTAGTATCTGTCTGGTTTTGGTATCAGGGTGATGGTGGCCTCGTAGAATGAATTTGGGAGTGTTCCTTCCTCTGCAATATTTTGGAAGAGTTTGAGAAGGATGGGTGTTAGCTCTTCTCTAAATGTTTGGTAGAATTCACCTGTGAAGCCATCTGGTCCTGGACTTTTGTTTGTTGGGATATTTTTAATCACAGTTTCAATTTCATTACTTGTGATTGGTCTGTTTATATTTTCTATTTCTTCGTGGTTCAGTCTTGGAAGGTTACACCTTTCCAAGAATTTGTCCATTTCTTCCAGGTTGTCCATTTTATTGGTGTAGAGTTGTTTGTAGTAGTCTCTTATGATGCTTTGTATTTCTGTGGTGTCCATTGTAGCTTCTCCTTTTTCATTTCTAATTTTATTGATTTGAGTCCTTTCCCTCTTTTTCTTGATGAGTCTGGCTAAAGGTTTATCAATTTTGTTTATCTTCTCAAAAACCAGCTTTGAGTTTTATTGATCTTTGCTATTGTTTTCTTTCTATTTCATTTATTTCTGCTCTGATCTTTATGATTTCTTTCTTTCTCCTAACTTGGGGTTTTGTTTGTTCTTCTTTCTCTAGTTCCTTTAGGTGTAAGGTTAGATTGTTTATTGAGATTTTTCTTGTTTCTTGAAGTAGGATTGTATTGCTATAAACTTCCCTCTTAGAACTGCTTTTGCTGCATCCCATAGATTTTGAATCGTGTTTTCATTGTCATTTGTCTCGAGGTATTTTTTTGATTTCCTCTTTGATTTCTTCAGTGATCTCTTGTTTATTTAGTAACGTATTGTTTAGCCTCCATGTGTTTGTGGTTTTTACGTTTCTTTCCCTGTAATTGATTTCTAATCTCAAAGTGTTGTGGTTGGAAAAGATGCTTGATATGATTTCAATTTTCTTAAATTTACTGAGGCTTGATTTGTGACCCAAGATATGATCTATCCTGGAGAATGTCCCATGTGTACTTGAGAAGAAAGTGTAATCTGCTGTTTTCAGATGGAATGTCCTATAAATATCAATTAAATCTATCTGGTCTGTTGTGTCATTTAAAGCTTGTGTTTCCTTTTTAATTTTGTGTCAGGATGATCAGTCCATTGATGTAAGTGAGGTGTTAAAGTCCCCCACTGTTATTGTGTTATTGTCGATTTCCTCTTTTATAGCTATTAGCATTTGCCTTATGTATTGTGGTGCTCCTATGTTGGGTGCATACATATTTATAATTGTTATGTTTTCTTCTTGGATTGATCCCTTGATCATTATATAGTGTCCTTCCTTGTCTCTTGTAACATTCTTTATTTTAAAGTCTATTTTATCTGATATGAGTATTGCTACTCCAGCTTTCTTTTGGTTTCCATTTGCACGGAATATCTTTTTCCATCCCCTTACTTTCAGTCTGTATGTGTCTCTAGGTCTGAAGTGGGTCTCTTGTAGCCAGCATATATGTGGGTCTTGTTTTGGTATCCATTCAGCGAGCCTGTGTCTTTTGGTTGGAGCATTTAATCCATTCACATTTAAGGTAATTATCAATAAGTATGTTCCTATTACCATTTTCTTAATTGTTTTGGGTTTGTTTTTGTAGGTCCTTTTCTTCTCTTTCGTTTCCCACTTAGAGAAGTTCCTTTAGCATTTGTTGTAGAGCTGGTTTGGTGGTGCTGAATTCTCTTAGCTTTTGCTTGTCTGTAAAGCTTTTGATTTCTCTGTCAAATCTGAATGAAATCCTTGCCAGGTAGAGTAATCTTAGTTGTAGCTTCTTCCTTTTCATCACTTTAAATATATCTTACCACTCCCTTCTGGCTTGTAGAGTTTCTGCTGAGAAACCAGCTGTTAACCTTATGGGAGTTCCCTTGTATGTTGTCATTTTTCCCTTGTTGCTTTCAATAATTTTTCTTTGTCTTTAATTTTTTGTCAGTTTGATGACTGTGTGTCTCAGTGTGTTTCTCTTTGGGTTTACCCTGCCTGGGACTCTGCATTTCCTGGACTTGGGTGGCTATTTCCTTTCCCAAGTTAGGGAAGTTTTCAACTATAATCTCTTCAAATATTTTCACGGGTCCTTTCTCTCTTCTCCTTCTGGGACCCCTATAATGTGAATGTTGGTGTGTTTAATGTTTTCCCAGAGGTTTCTCAGGCTGTCTTCATTTCTTTGCATTCTTCTTTCTTTATTTTGTTCCACGGCAGTGAATTCCACCATTCTGTCTTCCAGGTCACTTATCCGTTCTTCTGCCTCAGTTATTCTACTATGGATTCCTTCTAGTGTATTTTTCATTTCAGTTATTGCATTGTTCATCTCTGTTTGTTTGTTCTTTAATTCTTCTAGGTGTTTGTTCTTTAATTCTTCTAGGTCTTTGTTAAACATTCCTTGCATCTTCTCCATCTTTGCCTCCATTCTTTTTCCGAGGTCCTGGATCATCTTCACTATCATTATTATGAATTCTTTTTCTGGAAGGTTGCCTATCTCTACTTCATTTAGTTGTTTTTCTGGGGTTTTATATTGTTCCTTCATCTGGTACATTGTCTTCTGCCTTTTCATTTTTTCTGTCTTTCTATGAATGCAGTTTTTCATTCCACAGGCTGGAGGATTGTAGTTCTTCTTGCTTCTGCTGTCTGCCTTCTGGTGGATCTTCACTAAGATACATCTTGAGTTGACTTCCATGTCAGTTTCCCCAAGTTCCCACTTGGGTCTTTCAATATGTGGGGTCAGATCTTCTTTTATTTTTGGAACGTTTCTTAGTTTGTGGTTTTAAGTATTAGTTATATTTATTATTTCAACTCCATAGTTTTGTTTCTCTTTTTCAGTCATGCATATGCTGGGTTTTCTGTCTTGTCAGGTTTTTTTGTGTTTCTGTTTTTATTTCTGCCAGGCTGTGCTCTCTGGCTGCCGTTTAGTTAACTTACCTCTGCTGCACAACTGGTTGGGGGCAGCATTTCATCAACTCACAAGGTTTGATCATTGCCTTCTGAGTTCTTGTAGTTCTCTGTTCCCTCTAAGTTGTACTTAGGTACTTCCCTGGTGTTCCAGTGGCTAAGACTCTGCACTTCCACTGCAGGGAAGATCCTGCATGCCACACGGTGTGGCCTTAGAAAAAAAAAATGTATTTAAACAGGAAACTCAAGGGCCAGGGGTTTGGGTGCCTCAATGGGTTTCTTAAATCATAAGGGACAGTGAAGTATAGTCGTGCCAATAAATGGCATCCTTTTCAGAAGCAAAGATGACCAGTGTCTCTTCTGATTCTTTGATACTCTCATTTCCAAAGGACCTTACACTTCTGGCCTCACTCTCTTCTCCACAAGCCCCCAGGGCTCACCTGTGTCTCCCCAGAGCAGCATCTTCCTGATAAGGCTGGGGCTGCCCCCCAGGTCTCATTCCATCAGGCTCCCCACCACTAGGCCCCACCACACCCCCTGCCCTTGCCCCTTTCCCACCTGCCTTTCTGGCGAGGGGCCCAGAGCTGGCTCTGTGAGTCTGGGCTGTTTATTTCCGCCTGTAGATGCACACCGTTGCTTGTAATTGGCTTGTCTCCCAGCTATGCTGTGGGCATGGGGTAGAGGGGGTTCATCTCCTCTCCTGTGGATCTCTGGTTCCTGGAGCTTGTGCAGAGGGATTCAAACGTAAGCAGCCACCATCATCCTGTGGGAACTCAGGCCACACTTGAACTTCACGCATGTCCCCGTGAAGAGTCATCCTGTTGCATGGGGTTCAGCACTCCAGCCTGCTGGATTCACTGTGAATCGAATTCTCTGGTCTGTCATCCGGTTGGACCCTGCCCACTCTAGGTCATTGGCAGTTTGATGAGTTTCCTGTGAGTCACTGATAAAAATGTTGGAAGGACGAGCCCCTTCCTCCATGCTATTAGAGTAATTCCTTCATTTAGGGCCATGTCATTATGACCTAGCTTCAAGGGAGAGGTGGAAGTATGATTTTGAAAGCTATCACCAAGAGATTGGTGGGGGGGTGGGATGGTCAGTAACAGTCCAGGACATCTGAAGGTTCTGGAGAATGTGTGCTTAGTGGGAACCGTTCTCACCTCCGGTGGTCTGGCTGTAATGAAAACTCAAGGTTTAAGGGGCTTAGGGCTGCCGTCCTGTGCTCTGAGCGGGTCGTTACATGCTAATCAAGTACCAACAGGGCCTCCTCTTCCATGCTGTGTTAGGACTTTTCAGTTTGAAGAACAGTCTGCCAGAGCGTGTGAAAATTCTGGGTGGTCCCCAGCAGGTCTGCCTCAGACTCCTGGCCCCCACTCCTCCCAGCGTGAGCCAGGCCTTTTAGCACAACATCCCCAGGGGTAATCCCCTCTTCTCTCTCTGGGGTTATTTGCAGCCTCAGAATTTTTCTTTTTGGACTCTCCCATCCCTTGGGACCCAATTCTCTTCCAAACTGCCTCACTCTGAGATCGTGCCTGTCCTTTTTCCGAAATATTTGTAATCTCTTTTCTTAAAGCCAGAGTTGCCCTTCTTGCTATTGTAGCCTCTGTGAAGACTTGGCCTTTTCTTCCCCGAGGCCCCTTCTAATATGGCACTATGGTGTCTATTCACAGGTGCTTCTTGTGCTTTGTCTTCTGTGAGCCTCCAAACTGCCTGGCAGCAGGGTGGGGTGGGGAGGCAGCAGGTCTGATTTACAAAGGAGGCAGCCTGAGGAGGGCCTGATACAGACCAGGTGTGGCCAGTACCTTTGAAATGGCAGCATTTGAATCCCCACCGCCCATCTGCAGGGTGGATCACCTGTCTCCAGTTAGTGAGGCAGGGAAGGGGGCGACTTGGGGGTGGGCCTGGGAGACAGAGGGAGTGACAGGGATTGTCAGATAAGGGCCAAGGGCATGCAAGGGTGCGGGGGAGGTGGCCAGGGCCGCGCGTGCCTAGTGACCTGGGTGCCTGGTGGCAGGTGATGTATGAGGACTGTCGCATGGTGAGCCTGACAGCCCCCTACGTGTCAGGCTTCCTGGCCTTCCGAGAGGTGCCCTTCCTGGTGGACGCGGTGCAGCAGCTGCGGGAGAAGGAGCCCCGCCTCATGCCCCAGGCAGGTATCTCACTGGGTTGGAGGAAAGGCCCTCCACAGGCCCCGCCCCATTGCAGGGAGAGATCCATGAGCTTCCTGGAGAAGTGCTTTACAGGCCCCACCCCATTGCAGGGAGAGATCCATGAGCTTCCTGGAGAAGTGCTTTTGCCTCAGGAGGGATCAGACCTGAAGAGCTGGGGCCCTCGTCTTGCTCTGGGATGCCCCAACCTGATGGGCGAGGGGCACTTCAGCTGACCGTGACTTTCCCCTGTGGCTCTTCCAGGTCCTTTTTGTGGATGGAAATGGGGTGCTCCACCACCGAGGTAATTTGCTCCCAAGACTCCCTGAGAGGGCTGTAAGAGAGGGACCAGGAGGGGTGCAGTCTGCCCCAGGCCCCAGCCTGACCTTGCAGCTCCTTCTGGCCTTGCTTTCCTTGTCAAGGCCCCCTAGTAAGGAGCCCCTACTTCTCTTCACCCCTGCCCCTTTCCTGCCTGCCTCCACCGCCTCTGCTGGCTCAGCTCAGGTACCAACATCCAGTTTGGACCTGACGCTTCCAGAAGTCTCAGGCCCTGAGCCCAGCTAACCTGTCCCAGTGGCGGCCTGCCCTGTGTCCTAAACAGACCCTTGCCTGAAACCGAACAGGAACAGACAGGTGTGCCTGTTCCCCACTGGCACAGGGAAACCCACACCCACCTGGGTGCTGGAACCTGGTCCCGGGGAGAACCACCAAGGGGGAGGGGCTGTCTTACCCTCAGATACAAACCTGGGGGTTGGGCGGCAGAGGGAGTCAGGAAGGGGTGGCATTGTGATTTTAGCCCCTGCCCTGGGAGCCTGTGGGCCCAGAGCCACCCTGGACACTAGTGGAGGACCAGCAGGCCAGCCCTGGGCCTGGCCCCCAGTCACTGCAGTCCTTGCGCCCTGGCAGGAGCCCCAAAGTCCTGGGCGAGTTAAGGGCAGAGTTGCAGAGGCCTGAAGGTGGCCACAAAGGAGAGGGGAGGGTGGAAGAAGCGGGTGGAGCATGTGAGCACACTAATTATAATTAGGCTCCTAATCTTGTCGGGGGTGGGGGGCGCCCTCCACCCAGCCTGCCAGCCCGGAAGTCAGGGTAGAGGCCACGTCCGAGGCCAGGGTGGGGCTTACAGCCCTGTCCCACAAGTCCTTGCCCACCGACAGGCCTCTGTTCACGTGGAAAAGCTCAGCGAGGCTCTCTGGTGTGGCCCCCATCCCCACACTGTCTCTAAACTGCTAGACTCATTGCCTCACCTCCCCAGCCTCATCTTGCTCTGCCCCTACAGGCTTTGGGGTAGCCTGCCACCTTGGTGTCCTCACAGACCTGCCCTGCATCGGGGTGGCCAAGAAACTCCTGCAGGTGGATGGGCTGGAGAACAACGCTCTGCACAAGGAGAAGGTGAGGGGGCCGGAGTCCGCCCCGCTGCAGACCAGCTCCACCTGGGGCGCTCTCCTCCCAGCCTGGATTGCTGACCTGGACTGAGGAAGACCAGCTTTCTTTGCGTGCCTTGTGGGTGGTGGGTCATCTCCGGAGACTCGGAGCTCCTCTCCCAGCCTCTGGGTGCACACTTGCCTCCTCTCCACCCCTGCCTGCGTGCTGCTGTGGCACCCCACGTGGGGGCAGAGCCTCCAGGTATCGGGGACCGGGCATTCAGGGCCTGTACAACGCTCTGTACTTTTCCACCTGCCGTGCCACCCCCATCTGCCTGGGGCATCTCCCTCCTCTGGGACCCCCTCTGGCGGGAGCTGGTGACACACGTGGCTCTCTAACCTGGACGGCCAACTCTGAGAACGGGTCAGTTGCATCTGTCTCATCCTTGCAGCTCCCCCATGCCTGTGTGGAGTGCCTGTTGGTTGAGTTGACAGGGGCCCCTGACCCACCCAATGGGCCAGTCCCCACCACCACCACCCCAAAAAATTTGTCAGGTTGAATCAGAAGTGCTCAAATTTGTAGCAGGAGAGAAAGCAGCAGGAAGTAAGTGGCCTCGAGTGGGTTGTGGCCCTGTGTGTGCACCAGCCTGGTACCTCCACCCTGCAGCACTGGGGCCTGGGCGGGCTGCTGCCTCTTCCCTGCTGCAGAATGGGGAGGAGAGTACCTCGTCAAGGTGAGATGGTGCTGCAGGCCGCGCTTGGACGCAGGGTCCACTCGCGATGGGCCCTTCCATCTCCTTGCCCAGCGGCTGCTCAGGTTTTAAAGGTGAGCAGGCTTGCCTTCAAGCCTTTCACCAAGAAAGGTGTTTTTCCAAGTCTTTTTTCTGTTTTCCAGATACGGCTCCTGAAGGGTGGAGGAGACTCATTTCCTCTGATGGGAGGCTCCGGGACCGTCCTGGGCATGGTGAGTGGCCAGGGGCCTGTGCCCCACTGAGGCAGACCCCTCAGCTGAGGGCCAGAGGGGGCCCGGGGTCAGTACCCATGTACGTGTGTGCCCCAGAACCCGTCCGCCTCTCCCTATCTTCCTGCCACTCTGGCTGCCCCTGCATCTTTATTTCTTCCCCTCCCCCACTGTGCTGAGGGGGCCTCTGGGCCCTCACTCGCCCCACCCTGTCCCTAAGACAAACATCAAGAAGGTGCCCCAAGGGTGCTGCCAGTCTCCCAAGCTCCTGCCCACCGCCCAGGACATGTCAGTCCTCCAGCCCACAGAGCTTGCCCAGTGCCCTGACCTCGCCCTCCCTGTCACAGGCCCTGAAGAGCCACGACCACAGCACCAAGCCCCTCTATGTCTCTGTGGGCCACAAGATGAGCCTGGAGGCAGCCGTGCGCCTGACCCATGGCTGCTGCAAGTTTCGGATCCCGGAGCCCGTGCGCCAGGTGAGTGGGCTGCCAGGTGGGTAGGCTAGCGCATGGCACCTGCTCTTCCTGTGCTCCCGGGCTGAGGGTCCACAAGCGCCTGTGGGAGAGTCCGTTTGGGCCACACTAGGCTCCGGAGGGGAGGAGAGGGGCCTGGAAGATGCAGAGGCCTGCCCTGCCTAGCCCGGGGGTCTGCTGTGCCCCTGCACTCAGCCTTTCAGCCTCTGGCACCCTGGGTCATCGGGAAAATCAGCTGACGTCAGCTCAAATAGCAGAGTGGCCTGCCAGCCCCTGAGGGCCCAAGCTGCCCCGCTGGCCTGGGAGGGAGCGGCCATCCTCGGCTGGGGGGCCCCTGCAGGGCTGCTGGGCACTGCTGAGGAAGACTTGGGCCAGGGATAAAATCAGGAGACTCCAGGGTGTGGCCACGCCAGGCACCCAGCACCTAACTTGGGGCCCAGGGGGATCAGAACTCTGGTGAACGAGTTGGCTCAGCTAACCTCATGCAGGAAGCCCTTGGGCCGCCTTGGTGGTCTTGGCCATGACAAGGTGCAGAGCAGGTGCAAGTCCCAGGGAAGCCCATGAGGCAAGGATCTGTGAGAAGCTGTCCTCAGGGAGAGGCCTGCTGGAAGAGGGGGAAGGGCAGTCCAGGCCTGAGACCAGCATTTGCAAAGGCCCTTGGGCAGGAAGGAGTTTGATGCCAGAAACTCAGAGGAACTTGTGGCTGGAGCCCTGGCGAGGGTGAGTGGGCGGAAGCCTGTGTGCATTGCAGGGGGCAGAACTTCAGGTTTACTACAGGGCCTTGGATGTGAGTTGGGAGGGGACACCATCAGATTTGCCTTCCCAGCAGGGACTGTATGTCGCCTGCTGCTCCGTGTGTCCCTGAGGCCTGTGCTGCGTCAACTAGAGGCAACCTGGCCTAGGTGCCACAGGCCCGCTCGGTACTCTCAGCTCAGCACCACCTGGTGACACTGCAAACCTGAGGGTCCTGGCTCTGCCTCGACCACCCCAAGAGCCCCCGTAGCCACCACCTCGGGGTTTGGGACCCCCCCCCCGGCTGCTGGTGTGCAGGGCAGCCTCCAGGTGGCAGCAGCGGCACACACGTGGCTGTGGCTCTCCGCCCCTGCCAGCAACTCTCAGGGCTGCAGAGTCAAGGCCCCTAGGGTGGCTTCCAGGGTGGACTTTCTAAGTGTCCACCAGCCTCAGCCTCCTTCCCTCCCCGTACAGGGTTCGTAGGTGCAAAAGCCTGTGACGTGTCCTGGCCCCAGGAAGCCTTTCCTCCCCCATTCCCATCCACCTGTGCGACCTTGTGGTGGGTGGGGTGACGACCCGAGATTTCTCCACAGGCCCTCAGAGCCAGGGACTCTGCTGAGCTGGTATGGTGGGCAGGTCTCTGTCCCTTCTGTGTCTCGCCTTGCCCCAGAGTGGATGATAGCTGTGTCCTTGCAGGTGGGGGGATGCCCTGTAAAGTGCCGTGAACCCCTCAGAGGTGGGCAAGGACCGTGTGTCTGCCCTAGAGAAAAGCCAGACGTCTGCACCCAGGAGCCCACCAACCCTATCGTTTCCAGGAAAGGGGTGTGGCCCTGTCCAGTGGCACTGGTTATCTCTTGGTCCATCTTCTTCCTTGGCCCACTCACCTGTGTACACTTTGCCCTCCTGACTACTTCTGTAAGCTCTGAGGAGAAGCTGAGAGAACGGCTTAGGGCCTGCTCCGTTGGTCACAGGCCCGCTGCCCCCAGCTCCCAGGCCAGGCCGGGACCGGTTGCTGCAGGGGAAGGCGGGAGGTGCTGCCTCGCGTCTCCGGGGCCTTTCTCCCGGAGCACCCTGCCGCCCACCCTGCCCGCTTGCCCATTCACTCTTAAGTAGAAACAGTCGGGGGGATTAGCTGTTGTGTCCTGTTGTCACACAGCCCAAAGCGGGGCTGAGCCATCTGAGCCGGGATCAGGGGCCTCCCTGAGGCCAGGCCCCCTGGAACGGGGAGAGCCTGTGCCGCAAAGGTCCTGGGGGCCCCACTCAGGCCTGTTCCCCTCTCCCCAGGGTGTGCCCTGATCCCAGCCTGTGGCCCAGAAGCCCCCTTTCATTCTGGTGACTCTGAAGAACTTTCCAGACACTTCTCCAGGGACAGAGGTTGCAGCTGACACTAGCCAGGGAGCCAGATGAACCAAAAGTGAGAACAGACAAGCTGGGCTGAGGACAGCCTTCAGAGAAGAGGGCTTTAGCAGAGAAACTGTTGGCTCAAGCAAAACCTACAGGGAAGCACAAGCTATAAACCCACTGAAAGCCAACTGAAATAGGAGTGAGGCACCCAGCCCATTTCCTCACGCCCTTCGGGGACGTGCTGTCAAGCACCCCAGCCAGAGGGCCTGACATCCTGGCACCCACGCATGATGGGGCCGCTGCTCCTTTTCCCTCAGGCTGGGCCTCCGTGGGCTTTTCCAGGAGGGGCCACCCTATCGGGTGGGGACTGGTCCAGAGGCCAGCTTGGGACCCCAGCCACCCCTCTCACTCGAGCCATCCCTTTCTTCAGGCTGACATCCGCTCCCGAGACTACATCCGCAGGACCCTGGGAGTCCAAGGGGCCCCTGCCTTGCGGCCAGAAAGGTGAGTGCTGGGGTGGCTGGGTCATGCCCCCGTGGGGCCACTTCTGGTGGCTGGGCCGCTCGGCGGTGGCGCTGTGGCTCAGGCCAGACAGGCAGGGCCAGGCAGGGGGCGCAGGGTTCCTGAGGGGACAGGAGAAGAGCCAGCAGAATGCTGGGGGCCAGTGTGGACTCCATGTTCAGTGGGAACTGTCCAGCAACCCCCAAAGCTCACCTCCCACCAGGGCGCTCCCTGCTTACCTTGGTCCATTTATGTCGTGGTCTCCACAGAAAGGGTGAGAGAGTCAGGTGGTCCCGGTTCATGTCCTGGCTCTGCACCTGCTGTGTCGTTTACGCTCTCAAAGCCTGTTTCCTCACCTGTGTGGTGTGCACGGTGATTGTCATCCCACTGTGTTGTGGTACAGTCACAGCCAGCAGTGGTTGGTTACTTAATCCTAATGGCACTTACCATGAGACAGGCACTGTGATCACTTTGCCGATGAAGAGACTGAGATAGCAGGGTTTCCATTGGCAGCTTGGACATCAGGCCCATCCTCTCCCACCAGGAGTCCTTACAAGCACGGCGCTTCCTTTGTGCTCCCTTCTCCTCCAAGCCCGTGCTGGCCTGGGCCTGGCTAAGCTGCTTTGAGAACTGTGGGAAGGTGTGGCTGGGACCCCTGAACTCTCCCAAGGGTGGGGGCTGGCCGTCAGGATCTGCCTTGCCCCCTCTGGCCTGGGCTCTCGCACCCCTGAGGATCCAGGTCGACACAGCTTCCAGGGACCACCTGGGGATCGAGGGGGGCTCTGACGTTTGATGCTGTCCTTTCTTGATGTCATTACCAGGAGCAAGAAGGCACAGAGGCCAAAGGCGTGCCCTCAGGGAGCCTCAGAAGAGCCCGCAGGTAAGGACGGGCCCCTCAAATCCCACAGCCGAAACCCCAGGACACACCGGAAAGCCCTGGGCCCAGGTGACCAGGGGCAGTAGGGCAAGGGCTGGGGCTGGCACCGAGCTGGATGCCAGGAAGACTCTTGGGCCGCCTGTGGCCCTGCTCCAGCTCGTCTGTAGGGACTGGGGGAGCGGCCCCCACAGCAGGTGGGGCACCCCGGCCCGAGGACATGGGGACACAGAAGGCACAGCCCTGCTCGGATGGACTGGGGTGGCCACCTTTCCATTCCACGGTCATGAGGCCCAGGGGCCTGGAGAGAGCTCAGTGGAAGACAGAGCTCACATGGCAGAGTGCCAGGCCCAGAGAGCACATGACGTTAATTTCTTAGGAGCGCAGGAAGGGATTCAAAGTTCGTAGGGGATTTTCTGGTGTTTTTTTGTTTTGTTCTGAAAGCGCCCAGGTGGGCTTACAGCTGCCAGACTGCACATACATGCACACCTTCTCCTTGCCCATCTGCTCCTCTGAGTACATGTGCCGCTTTCACTTTGTGTTTGTTTATAAACCAGCACGCCCCTCCCTGCCGACCAGCTACACTGAGCCGCTTCTACCCTGGGCGGGGAGGGTCCAGACTGGGGTGGCTGCTGTCAGGCTTGGCCCCTGGCTGCCCAGCCGGTCTCCAGACTGCCTGCTGCTGGGACGTGCAGGGCCAGGAGGAGGGGAGAAGAGCAGTGTCTGAGTCTGGAAAAGGCTGAGGGTTGGGGGACATACAGGGGCAGTCTGGGCTGCAGGGGTGGGGTGCCAGACAGAGGGCCGGCACCCGTACCCGAGGAGATGGGTGTTGGGATCTGCTATCCTGGCCACGGGCCCTGAGGGCGGGCAGCCCACTGTGTTCAAGTGCCAATAGCTCTCCCCTGTTCCTGTCAACCCGACGCACTCCCCCCCTGCCAGCCTCTTCACCCAGAGGCCCAGCTTCAAAACGCGTCTCCGCTGTGGGAGGGCAGCCCTGACTCTGGCGCCCTGCCTGGCCACTCCTCTTGGTGTGAGCTAGTCCCAAGGAGGCGCACGGCCCCACCCACAGCCCCTGGGTGCCTCCCAAGCAGCCCTAGTCCTCCACCTCCTCCCAGCTCACCCCCAGGTTCCCTAAGGACTCTGGAATCTTTGCTGAGGGGTGTGAAGAATCCTCGGAGGCAAGCCTTTCTTGCCGTTTATCCTGCCTCTCAAGAAGGAACTGCCTGTCATGGTTTGACAGCCTGGGATGGAAGCCCAGGGAGGCCCCGGGTCCCAGCGCTCCTTCCATGCCCCGCTCTGGTGTCTCTCCTTTCATTCAGAGTGAGAAGGGAGCTCTCTTCCAGGGCCCGGGCTCATGGAAGAAGCAAAGGGGACAAGTAAGCAAGGCAGCCAGCTATTTGGGGTCAGCTGTCCCCCTTCCCCTCCCGCTTAACCTGTGCTCCCAAAACCCTTTGTAAGGCGGGGCCAGGGGCTGCCCCACATGGTAGTAGTAGCCCCTAGTCAGGACATTGCAATAGGAAGCAGGGCCATTCCAGGGCAGGGGGCTTCGGGGTACAGAGGGCCTACTGGGGCCAGGTGGGCTGCTGGGTGCCACCCACATGCTTATGGGTCCACTGGATGGCCCACTGAGCTCAGCAGCTTCCGGCATGTTCCACAGGTACCTTCAAGGGGACCCCTTCAGGCAGGAAGGCCTATCCCAGGCTCTGATCTGTGGTCCTCCCCAGATGTCCTCGCTGGCACATCTTTTTTCTCACCTCAGCTTCTACTGTCCACCCAATCCTGAGACTGAGAAAAACACCTGCTCTTCACAGCCGGTGGTACACAGGGAACCCCAGCTCACCCCACCCTCCCTAGCAGGCTCCGGGCCTTCTGCCCACTCACCCCAGGCTCTGGGATGCTGTGCCTGTTTAGAACCTGCACCTCAGTACCTGCGGCTCTTGGCTCCCCTGTGCCGGCAGTGCCCCAGCTCTCCCTGCCTCTGGACTGAGGCACGGGTCTGTGTGCTGGGAGAGAAGGTGGAATGTGGCATCTGACGGTGCTCCGAGAGGGACCGGTCCTCCCTCTCGAAACCTGTTTTTTTGCGGGGATACAAGCACCTGCGTAGTCCAGTTGGGGGATTGAGCGTGAGGGTCCACGTGGAGTCCCTGCCGGCGGTGACACAGTCAGTTCCCAGTTAATGAAGGATGGGGGGCGTCCAGCACCAGCTGGGCGCCACGCTGAGACGTTAGTGGTCAGAGGCAGGGACAGCGTGGAATCCCGTCTGAGGTGTGCAGGAGCACGGGGCCATGGCGAAACCATCTCCCTAAAATCCCTGATGGTCACTGGGCACAAACAGGCCTGGGCAGGGTTCCACCGGGGGGTCACAGCTGGATTAAGTGCAGCCATAGTCCTGGGGGCTGCCCAAGGACAAGGGAAACAGTGACACTTGCCTGGGGTCCCAGGCAGCTGCTGCCTCGTTCACACCCCTGCTGAGTACAAGGGTGCTGAGCCACCCCAGATGTGCCCCGAGCCTGGTGCCCAGGACTCTGTGCCAGGGTGGCCCTCAGGAGACTCAGTCCCAGCCTACCACCCACGCAGGCCCTGCCTGGTGCTCCACAACCACTGCCCTCCTAACTTCTTCCAGGTCTCTCCCTGCCCAGAGTTCATCAGGACCAGGGGGTGGGGGGGGACTTCGGAGCGCAGGATGGAAGCCACGCAGAGCTGGCTGGGCCTGACGGCTTTGTACTGACTGGCCTTGGGCAAAGCTTCGAGCCTGTAATGGGGATCACACCTATGCTGTCTCCCCGGACAGCTGCAGCCCTGTGTGGAGTGGCCGTGGCACAGAACCTGGCACGCAGTCAGTCCTTGCAAAGAAAGTGAGAAGGTTTGGAGAAGTGGGGCCCACAGGGGCCAAGGTTGATGGTCCTCAGTCTGCAAGGCTGTGCTAACTGCACCAATGGGAAGGGAGAAACAGGAAGTAAAGGTCCTCATTTCCTACTGAGCTCCTTCCACCACCCCAAGCCGCCAGAATGCAGGTCCCGCAAGGGCTGGGCAGGAAGGACCGTGACTCCCCGGCCCCAATGGCACCTTCCCCTTCAATGCCTGCCCCACGCACATGCCAACAGGAGAGCTTCCCATGGTGCCGGGAGGCTCGGGGTGATGTCTGCAGCAGCATCCCCTGGGGACCCATCTCTAAGACAGGCACAGAGATGGCCGAGACCTCCTACTGGGGTGGGACTGGGGCTCTGCTTAAAGCCACTGCTTCCTCACTGACCAGAGGAGTCAGGTGGGCCCCCTGGGCTGAGGCATGGACTGCTGTGGGGTCCCTCATCCCCATCCCCTCCGCTTCAGTGAGAAGCAGACAGAGCCTGAGATCAGTTTGCAGACAACTGAAAACCTGAGTGGTTTTTGTTTGTTTCAAGGTTAAAGTCATGTAACAAGTCACCATTTTCACATCTTTAAGTGTACTGTGAATTGGCTTTTAGTATGTTCAGAATCTTGTGCAGGCACACCACTGTCTAGTTCCAGAACCTTTTCCTCCCGTATCCATTAGCAGTCACTCTCCTCCACCCCTCCCCCTGCCCCAGCCCCTGGCAACCACTAATGGGCTTCCTGGCCGATTCTGGGTACCTCATAGGAATGGAGTCACACAGAGTATGTGACCTTTATGTCTGGAGTCTCTCCTTAGCATGAGTTTTCAAGGTTCACCTGTGTTGTAACATGGATCAGTACTTTCTTCTATGGCCAAATAATATTCTGTTGTATGGATAGGCCACATGTTGTTTATCCATTCATCTACTGATGAATATTTGGATTATTTGGGGCTATGATGAATAATACTGCTGTGCGAATCGACGTACAAGTTTTTGTGTGAACTTACGTTTTTAGTTCTCTTGGGAGTGGAATTTCATGGTAACTCTCTGTTTAACTTTTTGAGGAATAGCCGTACTATTTTCCTCCTGTTTTCCGTGGTGGCTGCACCTTTTTACAACCCCACCAGCAACACAGGGTTCTAAGTTCTCCACATCCTCACCAACACTTGTAATTATCTGTCTTTTTGATTCTGGCTATGCTAGTGTATGTGAAATGGTATCTCATTGTGGTTTTGATTTGTATTCCCCTAATGACTAATGATCTTGGGCCCCTTTTCATGTGTATATTAGCTATTTGTATGTCTTCCTGGGAGAAATGTCCACTCAAATTCTTTGCTATTTTTAAAATTGGGTTGTTTGTCTTTCTGTCATTGAGTTGTACGAGTTCTTTATATGTCCTGGGTACCAGACCCCTTTCAGTTATATAATTTACAAATAGGTTCTCCCATTTTGTGTGTTGTCTTTTCATTTTCTTGATAACATCCTTTGAATGAAAGTTTAAAATCTGATGAAATCCAGTTTATCTGTTTTTCACTTGTTGCCTGTGCTTTTGGTGTCATAATGAAGAAACCATTGCCTAATCTGATGTCACAAAGATTTCCTCCTGTGTTTTCTTCTAAGAGTTTAATAGTTTCAGCTCTTACATTTAGATCTTTGATGCATTTTGAGGTAATTTTTGTATACGGATATTTGGGTCTCTTGCGATTCCATATGAATTTTAGAACCAGCTTGTCCAGTTCTGCCCCAAAAAAGGCAGTTGGAATTTTGATAGTGATTGCACTGATCAATTAGTAGAGCATTGCTGTCTTTTTTTTTTAATAAGTTATTTTTTTTAATAAATTCATTTTTTAAATTTATTTTTGGCTGCTTTGGGTCTTCGTTGCTGCGCACGGGCTTCTCTCTGGTTGCAGCGAGCGGGGGCTACTCTTCGTTGCGGTGCGCGGGCTTCTCATTGCGGTGGCTTCTCTTGTTGCATAGCACAGGCTCTAGGCGCACGGGCTTCAGTAGTTGTGGCACGCAGGCTCAGTAGTTGTGGCTCATGGGCTCTGGAGCACAGGCTCAGTAGTTGTGGCGCACAGGCTTAGTTGCTCCACAACATACGGGACCTTCCCGGACCAGGGCTCGAACCCGTGTCCCCTGCATTGGCAGGGGGACTCTTAACCACTGCGCCACCAGGGAAGCCCTGAGCATTGCTGTCTTAACACTATTACGTCTTCAAATCACTGAACACAGGGTCTTTTCACTCATTTAGATCTTCTTTAATTTCTTTCAATGATGTTTTGTAATTTTCATTGTACACGCCCTCCCTGTACGTCCTTTGGTAAAATTTATTACTGAGTATTTTATTCTGTTTGATGCTATTGTAAATGGAATTGTTTTATTCATTTTATTTTTGGATTGTTCATTGCTAGTGTATAAAAATACATTTTTGTATCTTATATCTGGCAACTTTGATTTTTGTATCTTATATCTGGCAACTTTGCTGTATTCATTTATTAGCTCTAATTGTGTGTGTGTGTGTGTTCTTTAAGGGTTTTATATATCAGATCATGTCTTATGTGAATACAGTTTCACTTTTATTTCTTCCTTTCCAATCTGAATGACTTTTATATCTTGTTCTTGCCTGGTTGTCCTGGCTGGAACCTCCAGTGCAATGTTGAATGGAAGTAGGGAGAGTGGACGTCCTTGTCTGGTGCCTGATCTTAGGGGGAAGCTTCACTAGAGTGTGGTGTTAGCTGTGGGTTTTCCATAGATGCCCTTGATCCGGTTGAGGAAGATCCTTCTATTCCTAGTTTCTCTGTGTTTTTATCATGAAAGAGTGTTGGATTTATCGAATGCTTTTTCTGCACCTATTGAAGTGATCATTTTCCTTCATTCTGTTAATGTGGTGTGTTATATTGATTGACTTTCATATTTTGAGCCACTTTTGAATTTATGGAATAAATCCTTCTCAGTCGTGGTGTATAATCCTTTTACTAAGCTGCTGAGTTTGATTTGCTAGTGTTTTGTTGAGGATTTTTACATCTGTGTTCATAAGGTGTACTGGTCTGTACTCTTCTTGTGGTATCTCTGTCTGGCTTTGATACGAGGGTAGTACTGACTTCATAGAATAGTTAGGAAGTGTTCCCTCCTCTGAGAAGGATTGGTGTTGATTCTTGTTAAACCTTTGGTAAAATCACCTGTGAAGCCAGCTGGCTCTGTGCTTATCTTTGTTGGGAGGGGTTTTGATTACTGATTCACTCTCTTTTGTTATAGATCTATGAAGATTTTCTGTTTCTTCAATCAGCTGGTAGTTTGTGTGTTTCTAGGAATTTGTCCATGTCATGCAGATTATCTAATGTGTTGGCCTACAATTGTTTGTGATATTTTCTTTCTATTTCAATAAGGTTGGTAGTAGTGTCTCCATTGTGCTTATTGACTTTAGTGGGTTAGTCTGGCTGTGAGTGGTTTTTCTAAGAGGCCCTCTCCCCACCCCCAAGATGCCACTGTTAGTGCCCCTGGCTTGAGTGGGGAGTGGGAGGGCAGAGTCCCCTGCAAATTTCAGAGGGTCAAGACTCAACCTACCTCTGCTTTCAAGGGTTTCCAGCTCTTCCCAGAAGCCCCAAAGGGTGTAAATCCCACCCCATCAGAAACTAATTATGGCCCCAATAAATCCTGGGCCTGACCTCAGGGGGGGGAGTAGGGTTCCAGGAGAACCAGTTGGAGGATAGCAGAGACGTTGTTTAACCCTGGGTGGGCTGAGTGGGGGGGTTAAGCCTGGCATGGAAGGCTTGTGGGCAGAGGTGGGGGCGTCTGAACCTTAAAGGGACGAGAGTTTCAGCTACAGTCTGATGGAAGAGAATCTGCAGCAGTGGGCAGTGCCATTGGCCCCTTGGCCCTGTCTACTGGCTACACCAAGGCCGTATCAGAGATGAGATGAAGAGGTAGAGCATGTCAGCAGCTTGCTGGGACCCCTGGCTCACCCCAGGGTGGTGGGTGTGGCTATAGCCCTGAGCATCTCGAGGGAGGGACCATGCTGAGGGTTCATGTGGAGGGGTTGGGGAGGCTGGGGGAGTGCAGAATCAACTAGAAGGGTCTGAGGTGGTGCCTGGGGACCTACTGGCTGGGGTCATTCATGGGAGAGCAGGAAAGCAGTGGGATTGGGAATGGGGAGGGCACTTGGGGGTGGCATGTCCTGCCCACCTCTACCCCCCACCCCCAGAGGCTCTACCCTGCAGAAGGCTGCACAGGAGCCCTAAGTGCAGTGGTGTCTGGGCTTCTTCTCACAGAACCTTAAAAATAGGGCCGAGATGCTATCCATCTTCGCAGATCACAGCCCACCCCAGAACCAAGAATAAATCTCGAAACACTCAATAATTCAAGTTGGATCCAAATAGATTTTTCTGTTAGCCTGGCAGCCTCTGTGCCCCTTCCCTGGGTCCCCAGGGGCTGAGCCTGAGGGGCTCCCACGAGGTGGTGGGCTGGCCTGACCATTGCAGGTCACACCCAGGCCCCTCAGGACACCCGCCTCCAGGACCCCAGTCTGCCCACGCTCCCCTCACCTGGAGCAGTCAGGAATGGAGGACACCCAGGGCTAGGAGTCCTTTATGATCAGGTCAAGGAGGAGGCCCAGCCATGTTCCTAGCTGTCCCAAGGATACCTCCCTTGCCCCCCTACTTTCTGATCACAGGCATTGGCCTGTTTGAGCTTGGGTCTGAGCCAGGCTTCTTGGCCCCTTTGACCAAAACACCTCCCCTCCCCTCCTAGGCTCCTGGGGTCTCAACTCTCCAAGGCTCAAGGGCCAGCCTGGGCTCCAGGGGAGCAAATCCCCCCACTTAGGCCCCAGTCACTGGTGCTCACACACCCCTCAGGGTCTGCATTCCTGCCTCCTCCTGGAAGGGTCCCTAAAGGGGCTTCACCTGGGGCTCTGTGGCCTGGAGTGAACAGCTGGGGACAGGAAGCAGGGCCAAGCTTTCTGCCCAAGGCCTCTGCATTTGCTGGGGGTGGGGGTCCTCATTGGCCTGGCCCACCCACTGCAGGTTTGGCCCAGCCCCAGCAGTCCCTGTTGCACTGCCCTGGCCAGGCCTGAGTAGAGTTTTACCAAATTATTAATTAAAGGCACAGGCATGCGGCAGCTCTGACATCCAAATGAATAACACACTGGGTAATTAGGAGAGGTGTCAGGGAAATGATGGAGCATGGCCTGCTATCCCCAATTCACCTCCCTGGGAAGCAGGAGCAACTTCTCTGTTTCCTACCACGATGGGCGGCACTGGAGGCGGGGTAGGGAGTGCAGGCCAGAGGGGCCAGGGCACAGCTGTTGCTTGTGGACAGGGCTGGGTCCTCCCCAGTCTGGTTGCTCTCCACCCAACCCGGAGAAGACCTGGGAACAGGGCAGGCAAGGCGAGAGGTGGGCTAATGGAAGAAGGATGCGGTCCCAAGACAGATAGGCAAGCCGACCTGGAGGGACTCAGAGAGAAAGATACTGGGGGAGACTGCTGGAGGCCCGTTGTGGGGCAGGGGAGGAAGGATCCAGACCCGACTCCAGCACACGGGGTGTCCTGCCCTGGAAGAGGAGACAGCTCCCTAGGCCCTTCCTTGGGGCTGCAGGGGCCTGATAGAGAGCTGGGAGTAGAGAGCAGGCTGGAGTAGTTTTGTCTTTTAGTTACTTAAATTGCACTGGTGTTTTGGTGTTTGTTTGATTTTTAATCGAGGTTATAAACGTACATAGTTTAAATAGTCAAATAGTTCTATAAGATTTGTAACGAAAACCCAGTAGCTCCTTATTCACCCACCCCTCTCCTCTCCTGACTTCCCCTGCTCAGAGGCAAAATTTTGTTATTTTAGTTTTCTTTAGTGTGGGGGTTTTTCATATTTACTTCTAAATAACATGCTAATGCTGCCTTTCTCTTTTTTGTTTTTCTGTTTTTTTAGATTTAGAAATTATCCATTGACTTTCTGCCATGGAGGTTGAGAGTTTGTTCCCTCTCACATAGCCTCTCATACGCTTTCCTTCCACCCATCTTCTCATTTTCATTGAATCAGAATTCAATGTCTGCATTATTCTTTCTTTGCACGTACTGTTCGTAGCTGAGTAATGTAATGTAATTACATCTCCTTTTTTGTACAACCTCTTGTTTTTCCTGCACTTGATAATTGCCTCATGTTTTGGATTTGGTTTATTTTCTGTGTATCCATTACTTACTCCCAAACCCTGCAATGGAAATATAAATCTCTTTTTGGTACATTCAAAGCATCAGGCCATCTTGAATTTATTTTTTTCTCGGAGCCTGTGGTAGCCAGCTTCCAAGATGGCCTCCTGGGGCTGGTGTAGCCCTATGACCACACTGAACAAGGTCCATCTGTATGACCAGTGGAGGTGCAAAAGTGAGGGTGTGTCATTTCTGATACTAGGCCTAAAACACATTGGGACTTATGTCTTGATGGTGCCCCTCCCTCTCTCTTCCCCCCTCATCATTCACTTTGAGAGAAGTCAGCTGCTGTGTCATAAACTGCTCTGTGAAGTCCACGTGGCAGAGAACTGAGCCCACCTGCCCGTCACCATGTGAGGGAGCCATCTTGGAAGTGCACCCTCCAGCCCTGGCTGTCATCTGACTGCAACCTCATGAGAGACCCTGGGACAGAACCAGCTAGCCAGTCTGCTTCCAGGTTCCTATCCCTCAGAAACTGTGAGATAATAGACCTTTGTTCTGGAATAATATTTTTATGCAGCAAAACATAACTAATACAGAGCCACTCCTCCCATGCCCACCTGTCTTGGTTGCCTTGTATACCTGATTCACATCCGCCTCCAGGGACCTCTCTCCACCCTCGTTTTGCTCCTGCTCCTGTTATAATGGTGTGCGTCATCTAGTGTCTGCTTGAGAACTACAGCTCCACCCTAGCCCCACTGTAGAAACTGGGGAGACCTTGGAAAGGGGCTTAAGTACCCAGAAGAGTCCTTATTTCTGAGGCACAAGGACACCACGACATCTTTCAGGAGTCTGTCAATAGCCTCAAGATGAGCCACATTGTCCTGTGTCTCCCAGGTGGGTGGGAAATCTGTTCGCTCCTCTGGGCCTGCAGCGCTGTGTGGGGCAAGGCCACCGCTGTCCACGGTGCTGAACTCAACGCCGTCCTGTTGGCCTCAGGTGCCAGCCCCAGACGCTGGGTGGCCTCGGCTCTAGCTTTCCTCCTCTTCAACCCAGATCCCCTCTGTCCAGGCCTCGCCTTTCTGCACTAGGCTGTCTTCCTGCTCAGGGCTCCTTCTTGCTCTTGTAAGCAGACCCCACATGGGCTCTGCAGACAGGCTTGAATCCTGAAGTAAGAGCCTGTAGGTGTTTGAGCTGAGAACTCTCCAGATTACATGTGACAGAAGTAAACTTAAACCACCTTAAGCAAATAATAGGGCCTTGTTAGTTCACTCCAGGGCAGAGCTGGCTGTGAGTGGCCTGGCTGCAACACACGTCTATCCTCTCCCTCTGTGCCATTCCCAGGGGGGCTCCCCTCTGGGTGCTAGATGGCTGGCAGCAGCCCCATGCTTACTTTCTCCCCTGTGGTGTTCCCAGGCAAAGCGCAGCCTCTACCCTAAAGGCTCCATCGCAAGCCCCAGGCCCTGGGTTCTGGATGGACTGTGATCACTGCTTAGTTTTATCACTGCAGCTGGAGGGGAGGGGAGGCCATGTGTCCAGCCTGGAGCCGGGGAGTGGAGTCAGCCGCAGCCCATCTTATGGAGGGGCGCTCCTCAGTGGACAGACCACTGTCAGCAGAAGGCACACCTGGTTGGGGAAACTGAGGGGAGGGGACTCCAGGCTCTCTGAGGATGCTCTGTTCCCAAGGCCCTAAGAAAGCACCGTCTCTTCCCAGCAGTGCCCCATCTTGTCTCCGGGCAGTTCTCTTCCCATACCAGCAGGGAATGGCATGATTAAGTCTCCATTATTAACTTGCCAATCTTGTTTCTGGGGCACAGATGCTGACGGCTTAGGGGACCCAGTTGGCATATAACGAGGTCTCTGTGACAAATTACTTGGGTGTCAATTAACTATCTAGAGAAATGTCAAACAGGATCTGTCATGCTGGTGGTGAGGGACAGCCAATTAACCCGGAGTGGTTAATGCAATCCACGCAATCGCCTGCCTCAGCCTCCGGCAGGGCTGGGAATGAGGAAAAAGGCCTAGGGTGTGGGGTAGGCGGGGCCTGGCCTCCGTCTCCCTGGGACACACTTCTGCAGTCACACTGGGGTGCTCAGCACATGGCTCTTGCCTTGCAGCCTGACTCTGTCCATTCTTTCATTCATTCCACAGCCACCTGCTGGGTCAGGCCTGAACTGGTCACTGCTGGTCAGGGGGTGGGACAGTGCTGGGGAAGGACAAATGTGCAGACAGGTGTCCATGACTTGCGTGGGCTCCACAGGATCCAATATGGATAAGAGTATCCTCAGGGAAGGGTAAACTCTAAAGGGGTGAGGGCAGGGCAGGGAGGTGAAGGAGGAGTGGCCAGGTCCCGGGTGGCAGTCAGGTGGAGGGCACCCAGGGCAGCGCAGACAGAACAGTACCCCGGTCCCAGTGCTCGGAGCCTTTGGCAATCAACTGGCAGACCTGAGCACAATCCAGCTACCTGACTCTGAGCCATAAGACTTGGAGACAGTTTCTTCAAACTTTTCTAAGCCTGTTTTCTCACCTGTAAAATGGGGCTAAAAACCCCCAGTTCCCAGGAGTGTTGTGAGAGCGAATGGGGCCCTGTGTAGACATGCCTGGCCCAGCACAGGTGCTGGCTGAATTTGGATCCCCCTCCTTCTCCCTGCAGGTGAAGCCTTGGTCCCCAGCTCACTAGTGGGAGGCTCAGATGGAGCACGTGCTGGGGAGAGGCACAGGGTGCAGGCGCAGCCTGGGAGGAGAAGGGCATCCTGGAGGGGCTGGTGTGGGCTGGCCAGCGGGCCCACAGGCAGACACAAAGCTGAGGGGCGGGGTTTAGGGACTCTGGCTACCCCACACGGTCACACCATGCCATTTGGGTTTTGCTTGTTTTCAGGAAAGCACACTGGTCACCTGGAGGTGGGTCCCTCTGGTGAGGACCAGTGACCATGCTCTGATCCTACCCTCTTCCCATGCCTCTGCCCGCACCATCCCCCCACCTGGCCCGCCCCTCTGGTAGTGGTGACCCCCCCCACCCTGTGGTAGCCCCCACCCCCTGTCTGCTCGGCAGGTGATGGGCAGCTGCCACTTCCCAGCCCCCCAGCTACAGCGCCTCATGCTTATTCATGACACTGACATATGGCACCTCCGTGGGGCGGGGGGGATCGGAGGGAGCTGCCAATTGTGAGGGTGCAGCGTGTCCCCATTGGAGCCCTGCTGAAGGAAAACAAACGCAAGATGTGAGGGGAGCAGAGGCGGCCTGGGGGCGTGCGTGTGTGTGCCTGCGTGTGCCTGTGCTCGCCTGCACCGCGGGGGCGCCGGGAGGAGGGGAGGAAAACAAAGGGTGAAGGCGGGGGAGAAAGGGAGGCTGCAGGGCTTGGAAGTGAGCTTTGGTTGTCATGGCTTCTGCCGTCTCAGTTAACGGGGTCCTCAGAGGCCAAGCTGTCCATCCCTCTGCCCCAGGCAGGCTGGCTCACACCAGCCTAAGACCCCTTTCACCTCTCTCCCCCTCACCTCTCACATGGGACACTGGACTAGAGGCCATGAACAAGATAAGGGCTCAGCAGCCAGCAGCCCCATTTGCAGATCATTGAAATGTTCTAATTCTTTCCAGAATCAGACAAATTTAGCTTATGTCAAGCCAGAGTCCATAGGGCTCCAGACTTAGCCAATTTATTTTCCTGTTTTTATAGAGGATGGAAAAGTATGTGCACCACCACCCAGCAGTTCCCCTCCCCCAGGCTGGGCTGGCCCTCCAGCTCTGCTGGCCACCCACGGGCTACAAAGCTCTGTTCCTTGGCTGGGGAGGGCAGAGCAGAGACAAAGACCGAGCTCTTGGGGTCCTCAGCCAGCCCCTCCTCCTGGACCCAGGGCTTGAGGCTGCTGCCATGGAAACGAGGCTGTTTGCCAACTGGCCACGTGCATCCCGGAAACAGTAGGTGAGTCCAGGAGCCAGTGGGTCCAGGAACTGTGACCACCTCCCAGGAGGCCCAGCCCTAGGGTCCCTTGACCCTGCTCTGCCATCTACCCCCATTGGTTGTAAGAACTCAGGAGAGAGAGAGAAGCTTGCTGAGGGAACCTGGGATGAGGCTGGGGCCAAGACAGAGTGAGGAGCCCCATGAGGCCCAGCCGAGGGTCCCACACTTGTACAGGAGCTGGATGCTCTGAACCCTCTTCCACAAGCCTTCACACACGCTGTGTGCAGTGGCTGACCCTGTGGGGTCTGTCCATGGAGTCCACCAACCCCCTCACTTTAGGCCTTCCCCAGGGAGTCAGGGAGCTGTAGAAGCCTGTCCCCCAAGGGTGCAGCCTGCTAGAGAGCTGCCCATCCAGCAACTCCCCCGCAGGACACTCGGATTCCGGCCTTGGACACCCTGGTCCCCAGCCCTGGTAGGCTGTCTGGGTGGCCTGACCCCCTCCTGGCCCAGCCTTGGATGAGGGGCCCCTGCCCCAGCCAAGTGTCACGTGAGCCCTGTGCCTGGCTGGCATGCTCTCGTCCGGCAGGCGCAGGGCCGCTGCGCTTCAGGCACCGCTGTACATAGAGGCATCTGCTGTTCACTGTCTCCGGGCAGATGGGCTGCCAGTGAGCTAAGTGTGTGCGGGGGAAGGGGTGCCATAGGAACCCCTTCCCGCGGTAGCATGGGGGCGGGAGAGGCAGGCGCCTGCCTAGGGAGAGCGGGGAGCACACAGGAGGGAGGGGCTAGGATCGCATGGGCTCCCCGTTTGGGGTGAGGCCTGTGGTGCTGGTTCCTGGGCAAGGAAATCCCAGCAGGACCGCCGAGGGGAAGGGAAGCCTGGAAGCAACCCCCCTGTCACCACTGGCTGGGTGACCTTGGGCAGGTCCCTTTCCTCTCAGGGCCTGAGGGAATGAGTTTGGATTGTCTTCAGGATGCCTTCCAGTTCCTAAACCCTGAGCTTCAGCAGGATGGGGGCATCCTGCCATCTGAGGGACCTCCTGTGTGGCAGGGGAGTGGGGGGCGACACACCAGCACAGTCTGCTGTGGCTCCTAGAGAGGTTGGGGTAGTGCTGTGTGTCAGGTGAGGTCACTCTGCTGATCACTCTGCAGAGTGGGACTCAGCACCGGCTTTTGCAGCCCTGCCTGGCGGCAGCGGGAACCACACAGTGTGGGTCCCGGCAGGTGATGGGGGCAGGATGCCAGCTGAGGTGGGAGCCCTGCCCTGATACAGACATGGCTACCCCAAAGCCCAGCCTGCTGGACCTGGACCTGGGGCCCATGAAGGGGGAAGTGTGGGAAAGTCGACAAGGAAACAGCCCAAGACCACTGACAGCCTCGGAAACGCACCCAGGAAGGCCTGGGGCAGGGGTGGGGGAGGCCCACTGGGCAAACCCCTGAGCCATAAGACTTGGAGACAGTTTCTTCAAACTTTTCTAAGCCTGTTTTCTCACCTGTAAAATGGGGCTAAAAACCCCCAGTTCCCAGGAGTGTTGTGAGAGCGAATGGGGCAGCAGGAAGGCCTGGGGCAGGGGTGGGGGAGGCCCACTGGGCAAACCCCAGAATCCTGCTCTGGGAAAACCTAAAGGCTCCTCATTCATAATGATGGTGAGCAGAGCCACTGGGGCCTGGCTCAGCGCCCCCCTCGTGTGCCAGATGCCACCCTGAGCACTTGGCACCGTGGCCTTCAGTAATCGGCCCAGTAGCGGGGGAGGCAGCCATTACCGCACTAGACAGAGGTGGAGACTGAGGCTTCGAAAGATTACGTGGCTGGCGGAGGCCTGTGGGCCAGTTGGTGGCTGAGCTGGGAATGGAGCCCGAGGCCAGCTGGCTGCACAGCCCTGATGGTCAGCTCGACCCCCTGGGCACCCTGCTGCTAGGTGCCTTGACCCTCCACAGCTCCAGAAACCCAGGGGAGGGTGCCAGGTGCCTGGTGTCCCCTCCTCCTTCCTCCGTCCCTGGGAGGCCCCCACCCCACCCCTGCAGCCGCCTCCACCCGCCTGGCTGCAGTGACTCAGCTCAGCTGTTCCTCAGCCACTCTGCTTGCTGGTGCTTGCCTTTCTTCTTCTTTTCCAACGTGTGACATTGCCACTGTGCTGTGGCACAGTGACTACCTCTGCCCGGGACTGTCCGTGGTGGCCCCAGCTTGAGGTGGCCAGATGGCCGGGCCTCACCCCCAGACTCTGGTCATGGGAAGAGAGACTGTCACCTCCAGAGCGGGCACAGCCCTCACCTTAGTTCCGCCTGACCCGGGCACAGTGCCAGGGGACACCTGTCCAAAGTCACCCTTCACAGCTGCCTCAAGGACCTGTGTCCTTGACGTTGTAAGTTGGGCATCAAGAGGCCAGAAACCCTTCTAGGGAGGGTGACCCGGAGGGGATGGCCAGAGCCCCACTTTTCAAGAAAGGGGTAAGAAATGGAGAGATGTGTCCTGGAGAAGACTGGGGCAGGGGCATTGCCCATTGCCAAGGCGGGGGTTGGGGGAGTGAGTTACACGAAGAAGGAAGGGCTTTCCCTCAATGAAGGAAGACTCCCTGATACTTGGGACTGTCAGTGGAATTCGCTGTTTTGTTAGGTGGTGAATTCCCTTTTCCTAGGAAGATTGAAGCTGTGACATGGACAGGATTCTTCATGGGGTTGAGCCCAGTGTGGTGGAGTTGGTGGGAAGAGCATTAAAAGCTGGAGTTAGACGTTTCGGGTTTGAGTCTCAGGTTTGTGTAAACTCAGGCAAGTCATTAAACCTCTCAGAGCCTCAGTCTCCTCTTCTGTAAAATGGGATTAGTATTTCCTTCACAGGCAGTAGTGAGGATCCGAGGAGACAGTGTAGGATAAAGGGCAGTGTAAACTGCAGAGTGCACACAGATGTTTTTATATTCTGGTTCTGACCCATGCATCTTGCATCTTGAAGGTTCTCCATCTCTGAGAGCATTTTCTGCCAAGGATGGGAATGAGCCCCATCAGAAGAAATGGCCCAAACTCCAACAGAGAATTTGGGGAAGAGGAAAGGAAGCACTTTGGGAGGTAGGAAGTCAAAAGATGAAGGGATTGTGGGACCCACCCTTCCCCTTGGGCAGGAGGGGCAGGGCAGCTTCTCCTGCCTCCTGGACTTGGAGATCTTGGGGGTCTGAGGCGCAGGGGGGCCTGGGAGCCCTCAAGGAGATGGGGTGTTCATGATGCCTGGCCTTGGGGAAAAGACAATGATGGGGATACGGGAGGTGGTGGGAAGCTCTGTCTGGGCAGCCACAAGCTGACTTGGGGTTTGAGTAGCAAAAGGAGATTCGACAGCCCCATGGATGCTGGGCTCGGGCAGCTGGTTTCTCCTGCCCGAATGTCCCTTTCCACCTCACCTCTTCCTCTTCTCCCTTGCCACCTTCTCAGTGCCCATTTCTTATGCCTCTTGGAGTGGATGAATGGCTGGGGGCCCAAAGATGGAATCCTAGAACCTCAGAACGTGACCATACTTAGAATAGAGTCTTTGCAGATAAAACCAAGTTCAGGATCTTGAGATGAGATCATCCTGGATTAGGGTGGGTCCTAAATCCAGTGTCAGGTGTCAGAAGAGAAAAGCAGAGGGAGATTTGAGACTTAGACCCAAGAGACGACCGTGTGAAGTTGGAGGCAGAGACTGGAGTGGTGCGCCCACCAGCCAAGGAACACCAAAGATGGCCAGCAGCACTGGAGGCTGGGAGAGAGGCCTGGGATGGTTTCTCCCTCAGAGCCCAGCAGCTGCTGGGAGTTTGGGCTCTGTGAACTAAATGGGGTTCTGGGGTGGCTGCCACCTTGCTGGTGTTCTCTGAGTCCCTGGCAGTAAGAGTGGGGGAATGTGACCTGGGCTCCACCAACCAAGGTTCACCCGAACAGACTGACTCAGAAGCAGCCAACACCAGAAAGCAGATCCCCCCGCATCTCTTTTCTAGCAACGGTGGGGGTGGAAGGTCCTGGCTTATGGGCAGCAGTGCCCTATCACGCGTGGGCTGCTGGGTCTGTGCCCAGTGGTGGAGGCCTTGTGGTTGGGGCCTTGCTCCTGGGCGTGTGGCCACTGAGCAGAGACTTTCTTTGCCATTAAGCTAGCCAGAGTGTGTCCTGCTGGTTCTGAGCGGTATAAGGGTTAAGGAGACCTCTGTCCGTGGGGCAGGGAGGTCATGCCCCAGAGAGAAGCTCCTAGAAGCCCTTCTTCTGCTAATCCTGGCTGGATGAGAGCTGAACTCTGCCCCAAGGACTTGTGGGAGTGGAGCTGGCCAAGAGGTCCGTGGGGGTCAGGAGGAGGACACAGCCTGGGCTGGAAGCACCCGGTCAGGACAAGGTGGCCCCCACTTTCCCCACATCTTTTCCCTGGGCCTGGCACCCACTCTCCCCCCTCCATCCCTCCTCAGGGCCCCTGTCCTCCCTCCCTCTGTCCTCCTTCTCTCCCCTACACCCTTCTTGGAAATGAAGTCATCTAGAAAAATAATCAAAAAATAGAAAGGAAAAAAAAAAGCTAAGAAAATGGGATTTTTTTCCCCTTCAAACATTTGGTAAGACACCTCCCACACGGATGAGTGTCCACCGGGGCCTGTTTTCGTCCGAGGGAGACTCGGGCTTGAACGCCTTGGGTGGTGTAAGCCAGGTGGGCCTCCCGACTCCCCCACCGTGGGGGTCTGCGCTGAGCTTCTTCCTGCAGACCAGCCAGGGTCAGCCCCTGAAGCCTGAGACCCCAGGTGATGCCTTCAGCAGAAGGCCCATGAGCCCCTGAGGCAGAGGCAGGGTGGGGAGAGAGAACAGGAGGGTTCAAGTTCAGGGGGGAATATTAGCTCCTAAGTGAGGTCTCTGCCTCCAGTCTCTCCCGTCTTCCCACCAGCCCACGCCTTGCCTTGCTGCAGAGTTCTCGTTTGTTTATTTAGAATTTAAACTCAGCCTGCTTCTAAGAAAGCTCAAGACACTTACTAAAAAGCTGCTTCCGCGAGCTGGGTCGCGCTCCCTCAGCCTTGGGCTCAAAGGCCATGGACACTATCCCGTTGCTCAGCCTGGCCCCCAGGGCAGCCTGTCCCACCACCCGGTGTGTACCCGGCTTTCAGACAGACCCTTCCAGGGCAGCTTGCTGGGGTGACCAGGCCTGGGGTTCCCCCTCCCATCTTGGAACCAGCCCCTTCCTCCCTGGCCCCTGTGGAGGGACCTGGGGACGTCTGTGCCCGTCTTGTGCCCCTCGGCCGTCTGTTCTGTCACAGTCACCTGGCACAGGCTGCTCCTTTTGCCCCCAACTGGACTCGCCCGGCCCTTGAAGGGGTGTGACCGAGTCATGTCACTGTTGACAACGATGGATGATACGGTGGTGAAGGTGGGGGCTCCCCTCTGCGTCTGGAATGGCATCAGGCCTGGGGTGCCATGTCTCTCGGGCACAGGTTCCCATGGTTGATGTAAAGGAAGGGAAGGGCCTGTGGGGGAAGGCTCGGCAGGGGAGAGCCTGCAGAGGAGGGCAGGGGTCACCCTGATGGTTTCGTCTGAACCCCAGGTAGAAGCCAAAGATGCCATTTTCTCATTTCTTCAGGATCTAGTGACCAAGTGCAACTCCATCCACCAGGGAGGGGCAGGGCACCCACCACAGTGAGGACCCACATTGCTGCACTTGGCGTCCTCATTCCGAACTTCCCAGCCCAGCTGGGCCTCAGGACTTCTTGCTTCCTGCAGGAGGGTCACCTTGATCCTGGGTCTCCCTTCCCTCAGCCTTGCATCTTTGGGCTCACTTTTCCATCTCGTGGCAAAACAAGCAAGCGTTGGCACTGCCCCGGCTCCTTCTCAGATCCGTGCCATCCCGGGCCAGATAAGGGGCTTACCAGGACAGCTGGCAAACAGCACTTCATTTCTCCAATCCCCAGTTCCTCCTCTGTAAAACGGAGCTAATGACGCCGACCTCAGCCCTGCAAACAAGATAAAGCCCACTGAGCACACATTTGCTTCCTTCCCCTCTGAGAGCCTCAGTTTTCCCATCTGTAAAATGAAGCCCTCTCTCAGGCTGTAGACCCAACTCCTGCAGAGCAGGCTGGATGCCTCTGCCAGCTGGAGGACGCATCATGGGCAAGGGGCAGGGGCTGCCCTCCTCTCCTACTATTTGCGGGTTCAAGATCCCACTGGCCTGGCATCATCAGTTGTAACCAGTGTCCCTCCCTCCCTCCGTCAGCCTGAGCAGACACCGCCTGGCAGAAGGATCCCTGACAAGGAGAGCCCTCAGGGTTTGCCCTCAGTAAGCCTCAGTGGAAAGGGCAATGCCAGGTGGGTCATGCCAGGAATGCTCGGCCAGTTGGCGATCACAGTAGAGTATGGCCTTCCCCTGGTTCCGGCTCTCCTCCTTGCCACTGCGTTCCATGGGGCCACAGATGCCATGGCTGCGGGGGCTGAGGCAGACCAGATGTCCGTTCCAGGCCAGAAGGACAGTGCAGCATGGCCCCGTGCTGACACAGCCCTGGAACCCTAGACTTTGGAGCTGAGAGGGAGGCAGGAGCAGGAGGGCAGGTGGAGAGGAGCCAGGTGGCTCCTCTCCTGAAGGAAACGCCTTTGAGCCACAGACCGGCCCAGGAGCATCTGACCGGTGGCCTGTGCCCGGTGGCCGGGTGGCCTGTGCCCTGCTCCCCACAAGGCTGGCGGCATATGGCTGCCCTGGCTCACCCAGCCACACACCATGCAAAGAGCTCCTCTCCCAGTGCCCACACCCACAGGGAAGCCAGTTGTCTGGACACTTGGATGCAATTCTGGGCAGCCCTGGATGCTTGTCTGGCTTCCCGCTTGAGAAGCAGCATTGGGCCCTGGGAAGAGCACAGCCTTCTCAGCCACAAAGAGCTGGATCCCAGGAATCGCATCAGCACAGAGTAGACAACCAGTGATTGTCGTCCACAGTGCACACTTCACGCCAGAAAGGCCTCCGGGGACCACCAGGAGGAACTCCAGAGGCCCCACTCTGGACGCTGAGCCCACCCTCCTTACGCTGTGCCTCACACGCCCGGCCTCAGCACTGCCCTACGCGTGGTGGTAATCACTCTCCTCTTTCCCTCCCACTAGACTGAGAGCCTTGAGGGCAGCAGCAGACTCTCTCACCCAGTTCAGCACCCAGCAGAGTGCCAGGCACGTGGGAGGGGCTGCTGGCACCAGCCAGCGACATCTGGAGCCCAGAGGATTCTGAGCCGAGGATGATGGTGTTTGGAGGATAGGGCTCCCTGAGACGCCTTGGGCCTCCCGCAGGAATGGGAGGCTACTCCGGGAGTGAGATGTTGAAAGTAAGGCACTTGGCATGTGGGCAGTCAGCCAGTCCTGGCCGGTTCTCCTTCCAGAGAGGGTGACCCAAGGGATTCACCACCCTTCTTGGGAAGGAAAAGAAGACCCCTCTTCCACCTGCTCAGTCTACAACACTGAGTACCTGCTCTGGTCTAACAAGACGAACTCTTGGCCATGGAGCTTTCAGACAACATATAGTACATTATTAACTCTGTTAGATGGTGACAAGACCTACGGAGAAAAATCAGGGCAGGGAGTATGGGGACTGTGGGGTGTAACTTTAAGCAGGTGGGTCACCTCACTAAAGAGGCGAGCATCCTGCTAATGTCTTGGGGAGGCGTGTCCCAGGCAGGAGGACCAGCAAGTCCAAAGGTGGGGTGGGGGAAGGGGCGGGGTATGGAGCAAGGTCAGTCAAGAGTCAAGCAGTCAGGGAAGCTGAAGTGGGGGAGCAGGGAGGGGCTGGCAAACGGGGCAGGGCCTTGACTCTCTTGAGAGAAGCAGGGCACCACAAGATGACACGGACTGAAAGGCGCAGCTGGGAGACCCGGCGAGAGGTTGGACAGTATTCTAGGCGACTAAAGGTGGCCCAGACCAGGGTGGTCGCAGCGGAGGAGGGAGAAGGTTCCTGTCCTGGGCACATTTCGGTGGCACAGCCAGCAGGGTCGGCTACCACACGGTACGCGGGAGTAGAATCCAGGTGGCAGCCTAGGCCGGTAGCCCTGCCGCACGCTCCCTTGTCCCGCGCTGACCGGAAGCCGAGAGGCCGAGCTCTCGCGGGAGCACCTCCCGGGCCCCGCCTCTGCGCTCCGCCAATCGTCGCGCGCCTGAGAGCGTTGTCGTGGCAACCCCGCCCGGCGTCTGGGTCCCGAGGTTCTGTCCCAGAGTGTGGCCTCCGGGCCTCGGAACCCAGGTCTACGTGTGGTCTGGGTCCCGCCGTTCCCGCGCTAGGGGTCACGGGCGTCCTCCTCCCCAGGGTGCCCTCTCAGGAGGGTTCGGGAGCAGGAGACCGCAGAAAGCCCAGTCGACCCTTTTAACGTTGTCCGAACATTTTACACCCACTGTCCCGGAAGTTGAGGAGCCAAGGCCGACACCCACGCCTCCCGGAGGGCTACCCCGCCTCCCTCGGACACCACCCACCCCGGAACATGCTCGCCGCCCCTTGCGACCCCGATTCCTCGCGGAGGAACGGGTCGTAGGGAGAGAATGCCCCTAGGCTGCAGACTCTCTGAGGACGGGGACCCCGGTCCAACGCATCGATTGTCTAAGGCTAAGGAAGGAGGAATGAAAGCACGAGTATGAAGTAGTGTGAACTTGAGAGGGAGTCGTTGTTTTAGGTTCACCCAGAAAGCGAACTCAAAGGAAAGTTACTGCAACTGGGGAAGAGCACAGTTGGCTGGAGAATTTGGTTTAAATATAAATAAATAAAATTTAAATTACATAAGCAACACGTTTGGTGTAAAACACGAAAGTATAAAAATCCTAGATCCCATCGCAAGATAAACCACTGTTGACACTTCAGAATATTTTCTTCTAGTCTTTTTTTCTCAATATATTGCATACACATTTTTTTTCAGATAAAATTTATGCATGTGCTGCAGTGCCTCATAGACCCTTATGTGTGAATGGGAATGGAGGCTCCTGATTTGATTGAAGGCTTTTCCCTCCCCAGTATCTCAGTTTCTCCCCTAACACACACACAACACTCAAGGGCACACACATGTGCACTGATGCAGCTGATAACCAGTGTAGCTTCTAGTTCCCAGAGCCCCACCTTCCAAATGCAGAGGTTGTCCTGGGGGTGACAGCAAGCTCTCCATGCTCCATGTTTGTTTCTACAGTCTCAAGTTTTCTCCACCTTCTTCTAGGTTAGGGGCGCTGCGGTGGGAGACAGGGTCAAGATGAGGCTTGAAGAACCCACCAATCCAGGTGAGGGAGGGAAATTCAAGCAAGCAGGCCTAACAGAGGGCTCCACCTTCCAGGCGTGAGAGGGTCCTGGGAGAAATAGGAGAAGCAGCCAGGTCAGATGGGGAGGCAGCAAGGGGCCCAATACAAACACTTTGCCTCTGCCCTCCCTGGGGACCACTGGGCATGCTGTTGGACCAATAACCAAAGGAGGACCACACACGCGCACACAACACACGGTTTCACCCGACAAGGGGACACATTGTAGCCTGACACCTTGGAAGAAGCCCCCCAGCTAGCCCACCCTCCCGGGCACAAGTTGGAAGCAATGTGTATATGCACTGGGGCAGGGGAGGCAGATACACCTCCTCATCTGAGCTCCCTTCCTAACCTGGGGGCCAGTTATTCACAAGTCTGACCCCTTAGCCCTCCTGGCTGAGCACACACAGGGTTATGGGAATGACGTCACCATCCATCCAGACCGAAACATCAGACATCTGTGTAGAACTTTATGTCCTTGGCTCCTTGATACCTGCAGGTGTGGATTGATTTTGTCTTTTCCACAAACTCTTTTTTTTTTTTTCCTTTGGCTGCTCTTTAGTTCCCTGACCAGGGATAGACCCAGGCCCTTGACAGTGAAAGCGTGGAGTCTTAACCGATGGACCGCCGGGGAATTCCCTCCACAAACTCTGTCTTAAAGGGTGTCTTGAATGTGGTGGCCCCTCTGCTCAGAAAGGGGGTGGGTAGGCGCCTCTGCACTGTCCACTAGGATGCTTGTCTCCCTGGCTGCCTAGAGCTGATGCAAACAGCCCTGTGTAGCTCGCCGCAGCTGAATTCTTATCTCAGAAGCCCCTTAGAAAGTGGTTCTGGGACACAAAGGCCATCCGTGTGCTCTCATCCTCCCTCCTTCCTGCACTGGAGGCAGAAGGAGCGACCTCCCCCACTGAGTAGCCACAGGGAACGCTGCTCCAGATGCGCTCCAGACAGAGCCTCCTGATGGGTCTTCCAGAACATCTCTTTCGAAAATTGCGGCACACTTCTCTGCTTAAAACCATCCAGTGGCTTCCCATATGATTCAGAGTAAAACCCACAGTTCTTTCCATGGTGTATGAAGTATCAGTTACCTTCCATCCAAGGACCCCCAGGAACACAACTGCAGTGAAATGGAGTGAGGGTAACAGCACACCGTGGGGAGCTGGGGGGGGTTGTCCATAGGAGGTGTTAGGAAGGACTGGAGACGGGCTTGTGCTGGGGAAACTGGGGCTGGGGTGGAGGCTGTCGGGAAGCAGGGTTGATGCCACAATCAGGTATCTTAATAATTTGTGTCTAGAAGGCAGGAGAACAGAGCAAAGCTTAGGCTGAAATTGGTAAACCCACGCCAGTCCGCAAGGAAAGGGGACCAGGGCCCATTTTTAGGTCTGGACAGTGTCCACGTTCTGTGTTCAGATATGACTGCAGAGGCCTCTTGTCTCTGTCTGCATCCATCTCAGTCACAGAGTGGCTGTGTCTGATGACAGTGACATTGGTTGGTTGTTTGTTTTTTTAAAAGATTTATTTATTTATTTAATTTATTTCTGGCTGCGTCGGGTGTTAGTTGCAGCACGCGGGATCTTCGTTGCTGTGCGTGGGCTTCTTTCTAGTTGTGGCATGCGGGTTTTCTCTTCTCTAGTTGTGGCGTGCAGGCCCCAGGGCTCGTGGGCTCTGTAGTTGTGGCGCGCAGGTTCCAGAGTGTGTGGGCTCTGTAGTTTGCAGCGCGCAGGCTCTCTATTTTAGGCGCGCGGGCTCAGTAGTTGTGATGTGAGGGCTTAGTTGCCCTGCAGCGTGTGACATTTAGTTCCCTGACCAGGGATCGAACCTGCATCCCCTGCATTGTAAGGCTGATTCTTTACCACTGGACCACCAGGGAAGTCCTGACAGTGACACTGTTGAGCCATGCAATTGTCAGCACAACACCGAGGCCAGGTGTTTTTCTCCTTCTCAAGCCCCTGTGTGACCTGACCAGCCCCCCAACCCCTGCCCGCCTCCAGCTCTGTGCTTTCCTGCCATGTTGCCACCCCTTCAGGACCTCTGCCCGGTCCATCTGCCCAGGAACCCTTCCCTGCCCCACCTCACTCTCTGTCCCTTTATCTTGCTTTGGGCTCTCACCATCGCCCTCCCTTCTGCTAAGTGAGTCCTCCATCCTCTGGTCCCTCCTCAGCTCTTGCTCCTCTCCCCAGGCCGCCACCAAATCCACAACAGGGAGAGTCTGGTCACACGCCAGGGTGTCACACTACTAGGGGCAGGGGATGGTTCTCGGGGGCAGCTCTTGTCCTCCCAAAGCACTCGGGCATTTTCCGGGGTTGGTGACCCCGCTCTGCGCTGCTGTCTCTGCTGCAGCACTTAAGAGACCCAAGCTGGCTGTGGTGGGTGTGTGACGTGCAGAGGTAGCTTTGACCAGACGGCTTCTCAGCCTCCCCTTTCTACTGCCAGATGCCAAGGGGCCAACAGTCAGGTGACCCTGAGCCCTAAAGAGCAGAGAAACTGGAGCTCGGAGGCTCTGCCCGAAGCCAGTCTGGCTCTTTCTGCTGAAGGCAAGGACCCCACGCTAGCCAGCGTCGGCCACTGATGTTCCCAGCCCTCCAGCCTTGGGGCCTCCCATTCCTTTGCTCTTAAAACAGAAGGACGTTAGCCCCTCCATTCATTTCTTAGGCTGCCATAATAGGATACCACAGACAGGGGAGCTTTAAACAATAGAAATGTATTCCCTCACAGTCTGGAGGCCAGAAGTCTGAAATCACGGTGTCAGCAGGTTGGTTCCTTCTGGAGGCTCGGAGAGAGAATCTGTTCCAGGCCCCTCCCCAGCTTCTGGTGGCTGCTGGCGATCCTTGGCATCCTTGGCTAGTAGACACATCATCCAGTCTCTGCTCTGTCTTCACGTGACCTTCTCCCTGTGTCCCTGTGTCTTTGATCAGATTTCCCAGTCTTTGAATTAGGGCCCCCTCTAATCCAGTAAGATAGCATCTTAACTTGATGACACCTGCAAAGACCCTATTTCCAAATAAGGTCACATTCACAGGTTCTGGGTGGATATGAATTCTGGGGGGACACTACTTACCCCAGTACAGCCCCCATCCATATAAAGTGGAAAACCCAGAGTCCCATGAGGATACCCACGTTTCTCTGGGTCATCTGCCTTCACGTTCCCTGCTTCTGCTGCACACTCGATGGCGGGAGGGGTCTACACTGGACACCACCCAACTTGGTTTGTGCAAAGCATCGTTCACATGGGCCCTTCTGGGAGCAGACGTTCACCGGTGTTTGGGGTGACGGAGCAACTCGTTACAGATGACAACACAGGCATTTCTGGCCAACTGGGCTTTCCCCCTTTGGTCTTTCTCCACCCCGTCACGTCTTTTCTCTCCCCAGTTCTCTGTTCTGCAGATTCTCACCTCTTCTCTCCCAGGATGTCTGTGAAAACCACAGTCCCTTTTGCTGCTGTGCAAGCAGCTCCCTTCACATTTTCCTTCCTGCCTCGACCCCTGCAGGCAGGGGAGAGGGTGAGTTCCCCTTCCAGACTAACAAAAGCCATTGGTGTATTTTCCTAAACTGAGTCAAGCCAGCCTGTGACATGCACCAGCTCCCCTGGTGCATGAAAGCAGTTGGCTCTTATTTCAAAGAGCGTTTCTGGTTTTTTTCTTCTTTCTACATCTGCGCTAACATTCTGTGATTCTTAGAGAACCAGAATTCTGAAGAGTAAAGCCCAGAGCCAAGAATGTTCAATCCAGAAGGAGCTTCTAGGAGGAAGGAAACAGACATGACTTCTGCCCGCTGGGGTTCTGGGTTGGGGAGACTCGGAGCTGTGCAGACCAACCGGGTGCAGATGGCACTGCCAAGGGAACACAGGTGCAATGAGACAGGATCGCAAGGAGGACTAATTTACACCGGGCAGGGGATCAAAGATGAGTAGGATTTAGTCTAGCAAATTATTTCTTGGATATGACACCAAAAACACAGTGCAGAGGCAGCTTTGACCAAAAAATAGCTAAGTTGGACTTCATCAAAATAAAAAACTTTTGTGTATCAAAGGGTACTATCGAGAGAGTGAAAAGACAACCCACGGTATGGGAGAAAATATTCACAAGTTATATATCCAATAAGGGATTAATATCCAGAATATATAAAGAACTTCTATAACTCAACAACAAAAAACCAAGCACCCGATTTTAAAATGGCCAAAGGGTTCAAAAGGACATTTTGCAAAAGAAGATACACAAATAGCCATAAGCACATGAAAATCAGTATATCAGGGACTTCCCTGGTGGCGCAGTGGTTAAGAATCCACCTGCCAATGCAGGGGCCTGGCCCAGGAAGATCCCACATGCCGCGGAGCAGCTAAGCCCATGTGCCACAATTACTGAGCCTGTGCTCTAGAGCCCGCGAGCCACAACTACTGAGCCCATGTGCCACAGCTACTGCAGCCCACGTGCCTAGAGCCTGTGCTCTACAGCAAAGAGAAGCCACTGCAATGAGAAGCCCGCGCACCGCAACGAAGAGTAGCCCCCACTCACTGCAACTAGAGAAAGCCCGCGCGCAGCAACGAAGACCCAACACAGCCAATAAATAAATTTATTTATTTTAAATAATCAGTATATCACTAACATTGTGTGATATCACATGATATCACTAATCATTAGGGAAATGCAAATCAAACCCACGTAAGATAGCACCTCACACTCATTAGGGTGGCTACCATCAAGTAACAACAACAGCAGAAATAACAAATATGGGTGGAGACGTTGGAACCTAGTACGCTGTTGGTAGGAATGTAAAATGGTGCAGCCACTGTAGAAAACTGTGTGACAGTTCCTCAACACCTATACATAGAATTACCATATGATTCTACTCCTAGGTATATACACAAAAGGATTGAAAGTAAGGACTAAAACAGATACTTGCACACCCATATTCTTAGCAACACTATTCACAAAAAGGTGGAAACAACTCAAGTGTCCATCAACAGGTGAATGGATAAATAAATGTGGTCTATCCATACAGTGAAATATTATTCAGCCATAAAGGAATGGCATTCTGACACAAGCTACAACATGGAGGAACCTTGAAAACATTATGCTAAGTGAAAGAAACCTGACACAAAAGGACAAATACTGTATGATTCACTTAAATGAGGTCCCTAGGATAGGTAAATTTTGAGAGACAGAAAGTAGATTAGAGGTTACCAGGGGTTGGGGAAGGGGGTAGGGAGTTAATGTTTAATGGGTACAGAGTTTCTGTTTGGGGTGAAGAAAAGTTTTAGAAATAGTGGTGATACTTGCACAACATTATGAATATAATCAATACCAATGAATTGTACACTTAAAAATGGTTAAAGTGGTACATTTTATGTTATATATACTTACCACAATTTTTTAAAACTAGTAATGTAATATACCAAAAGCCATTGAGCTGTAACTTTAAATGACTAAATTTTATGGTATGTGAACTATATCTTAATGAAGGTATTAAAAATGAAGGGAGGGCTTCCCTGGTGGCGCAGTGGTTGAGAGTCCGCCTGCCAATGCAGGGTACACGGGTTCGTGCCCCGGTCCGGGAAGACCCCAAATGCCGCGGAGCGGCTGTGCCCGTGAGCCATGGCCGCTGAGCCTGCGCGTCCAGAGCCTGTGCTCTGCAACGGGAGAGGCCACAACAGTGAGAGGCCCGCGTACCGCAAAAAAAAAAAAAAAACACACACGCACACACACACACACACACACACACACACAAAAATGAGGGGAGCCCTCCTCCCATGCAAGTCCCATGCAAAGACGCGGAAGTTTTAGGCAGGGGCTTGAGGCATTGGAGACACTGGCGGGCCTGAGGCCTCCCAAGGATGGGGCAGGAGCAGGGGCGTCTCTCCAGCCCTCCCTCCCTGCACCCAGTCCTGCCCGCTGCCTCTAGCACCTCCTCTGCAGGCTGGTTCTGTGCTGAGCACACAGCCTCCCCTCAGAAGCCAATTTTCTACATAGCGAAAATGTTTTCTCTGTGTCCACTTTAGCAGATGGCCCCCCACCTTGGCCTGAATTGAGAAGCGCAGAAATCAAACAGCAGACAGACGGCTTCCTTAGCAATGCCTTGTAGGCACACAAGCATGCAAGCTCACACCCGCCCTCCTCCCCCCTCCCCCATCCTCCGGCACCATTTGCCTTCGGTGTTTCTAAGCCTGAAGCTGGCCCAGGCGCCTGAGCTGAGCCTTCTTCTTCTTCCGCCCCTCAGACCACCCACCGGGCACCTGGCCCCAAGTACTTGCTCATGGTAGGTGCTCAGGAAACAGGTCGTCGATAAGTGAATGAATGCATGAATGTACGTTTTTCTTTATTTCTCTTTTTTTTAAACTGGAATATAGTCGATGTACAATATTGTATAAGTTACAGTTGTACAATATAGTGATTCACATTTTTTAAAGGTTATACTCTATTTATAGTTATTATCAAATATTGGCTATATTCCCTGTGCTGTACAATATATCCTTGTAGCTTATTTTGTACATAGTAGTTTGTACCTCTTAATCCCCTACCCCACGTTTGCCCCTCCCCCTTCCCTCTACCCACAGGTAACCACTAGTTTGTTCTCTCTCTCTCTCTCTTTTTTTTTTTTTTTTTTTTTGCGGTACGCGTGCCTCTCACCGCTGTGGCCTCTCCCGTTGCGGAGCACAGGCTCCGGACGCGCAGGCCCAGCGGCCATGGCTCACGGGCCCAGCCGCTCCGCGGCATGTGGGATCCTCCCGGACTGGGGCACGAACCCGCGTCCCCTGCATCGGCAGGCGGACTCCCAACCACTGCGCCACCAGGGAAGCCCTCTCTCTCTCTTTTTAAAAAATTTATTTATTTATTTATTTGGCTGCGCCAGGTCTTAGTTGCGGCATGTGGAATCTTTTAGTTGTGGAATCTTTTAGTTGTGGCATGCGGGATCTTTAGTTGCGACATGCGGGCTTTTAGTTGCAGTATGTGGGATCCAGTTCCCTGACCAGGGATTGAACCCGGGCCCCCTCCACTGGGAGCATGGAGTCTTAGCCACTGGACCACCAGGGAAGTCCCTAGTTTGTTCTCTATATCTGTGAGTCTGCTTCTTTTTTGTTATATTCACTAGTTTATTGTATTTTTTAGATTCCACATATAAGTGATATCATAGAGTATTTGTCTTTCTCACTTCACTTGGCATAATGCCCTCCAGGTCCACCCATGTTGTTGCAAATGGCAAAATTTCATTCTTTTTTTATGGCTGAGTAGTATACATATACATTTATATACACGCCACATCTACTTTATCCATTCATCTGTTGATAGACACTTAGGTTACTTCCGTGTCTTGTCTTGGCAATTATGTATAATGCTGCTATGAACATTGGGGTGTACATATCTTTTCAAATTAGTGTTTTTGGGGTTTTTTGGATATATACCAGGAGTGGAATTGCTGGGTCATATGGTAGTTCTATTTTTAGTTTTTTGAGAGACCTCCATACTGTTTTCCACAGTGGCTGCACTAATTTACTTTCCTACCAACAGTGTATGAGGGTTCCCTTTTCTCCACATCTCGTCAACATTTGTTATTTGTGTCTTTTTTGATGACAGCCATTCTGACAGGTGTGAGATGATATCTCATTGCAGTTTTGATTTGCATTTCCCTGATGATTAGCACTGTTGAACATCTTGTCATGTGTCTGTTGGCCATCTGCATGTGCTCTTTGGAAAAATGTCTATTTGGGTCTTCTGCCCTGTTTTTTTTTTTTTTTTTCGTCACACGGCATGTGGGATCTTAGTTCCCCGACCAGAGATCAAACCCATGCCCCCTGCAGTGGAAGTGCAGAGTCTTAACCACTGGACCACTAGGGAAGTCCCTTCTGCCCATTTTTCATTCAGGTTGTTTGTGTTTTTGATGTTGAGTTGTATAAGCTGTCTGTATACTTTGGATATTAACCTCTTATTTGTCATACCATTTACAAATAATTTCTCCCCTTCAGTAGATTGTCTTTTCATTTTGTTGATGATTTCCTTTGCTGTGCAAAAGCTTTTAAGTTAAATTAGGTCCCATTTGTTTATTTTTGCCTTTATTGCCTTTGCCTTAGGAGACAGATCCAAAAAAATATTGCTACAATTTAGGTCAAAGAATGTTCTGCCTATGTTTTCCTCTAGGAGTTTTATGGTTTCTGGTCTTACATTTAGGTCTGTAATACATTTTGAGTTTATTTTTGTATATGGTGTTAGAGAATGTTCTAATTTTATTCTTTTACATGTAGCTGTCCAGTTCTCCCAGCACCACTTATTGAAGAGACTGTCTTTTCTCCATTGTATGTTCCTGTCTCCTTTGTCATAGATTAATTGACCATAAGTGTTTATTTCTGGGCTTTCTATCCTGTTCCATTGATTTGTATGGCTGTTTTTGTGCCAGTACCATTCTGTTTTGATTACTGTAGCTTTGTAGTATAATCTGAAGTCAGGGAGTGTATTTCCTCCATCTCTGTTCTTCTTTCTCAAGATTGTTTTGGTTATTTAGGATCTTTTGTGTTACCATACAAATTTTAAAATTGTTTTTTCTAGTTCTGTGAAAAATGCCATTGGTAACTTGATGGCGATTGCATTGAATCTGTAGATTGCCTTAGGTAGTATGATCATTTTAACAATATTGATCCTTCCAATCCAAGAACACGGTATATCTTTCCATCTGGTTGTGTTGTTTTCAGTTTCTTTCATCAGTGTCTTATAGTTTTCTGAGTACAGGTCTTTTACCTCCTTAGGTAAGTTTACTCCTAGCTATCTTATACTTTTTTTTGTTTGTTTATTTTTGGCTGCGTTTGGTCTTCATTCCTGTGTGCAGGCGTTCTCTAGTTGCGGCAAGCGGGGGCTACTCTTCGTTGTGGTGCGCGGGCTTCTCATCGCAGTGTCTTGTCTTGTTGCAGAGCATGGGCTCTAGGCACATGGCCTTCCGTAGTTGTGGCACAAGGGCTCAGTAGTTGTGGCTCACAGGCTCTAAAGCGCAGGCTCAGTAGTTGTGGCACACAGGCTTAGTTGCTCCACAGCATGTGGGGTCTTCCCAGACCAGGGATCGAACCCATGTCCCCTGCATTGGCAGGCAGATTCTTAACCACTGCGCCACCAGGGAGGTCCCCTAGGTATCTTATTCTTTTTGATGCAATGGTAAATGAAATTGTTTTCTTAATTTCTTTTTCTAATAGTTCATTGTTAGTGTATACAAATGCAACAGATTTCTGTATATAAATTTTGTATTCTACTATTTTACTGTGTTCATTGATGAGCTCTAGTAGTTTTCTAGTGTCATCTTTAGGATTTTCTATATGTAGTATCATGTCATCTGCAAACAGTGACAGTTTTACTTCTTCCTTTCCAATTTGGACTCCTTTTATTTCTTTTTCTTCTCTGATTGCTGTGGCTAGGACTTCCAATGCTATGTTGAATAAAAATGATGAGAGGGAATTCCCTGGCCGTCCAGTGGTTAGAGCTCTGTGCTTTCACTGCTGAGGGCCCAGCTTCAATCCCTGGTCAAGGAACTAAGATCCCACAAGCCACATGGCTTGCCCCCACCCCCCCAAAAAAAAAGTGATGAGAGTGGGCATCCTTGTCTTGTTCCTGATCTTAGAGGAAATGCTTTCAACTTTTCACTGTTGAGTATGATGTTGGCTGTGGGTTTGTCATACATGGCCTTTATTATGTTGAGGTATGTTCCCTCTATGCCCACTTTCTGGAGTTTTTTTTTTTTAATCATAAATACGTGTTGCATTTTGTCAGAAAGCTTTTTCTGCATCTATCTAGATGATCATATGGTTTGTATTCTTCAATTTGTTAATGTGGTGTATCATATTGATTGATTTGCTGATATTGAAAAATCTTGCATCCCTGGGATAAATCCCACTTGATCATGGTGTAAGATCCTTATAATGTATTGTTGGATTTGGTTTGCTAATACTTTGTTGAGAGTTTTTACATCTATGTTCACCAGTAATATTGGCCTGTAGTTTTCTTTTTTTGTGATATATTTGTCTGTTATTTGGTATCAGGGTGATGCTGGCCTCATAGAATGAGTTCAGAAGTGTTTTTTCCTTTGCAACTTTTTGGAATAATTTGAGAAGGATAGGTGTTAACCCTGGGTTTAGTGCCTGCATACTAGTGATCAGAGCCAGGTCCCGGAGTCTAGTTGCTCGGCTCAGGGATCCCAGAGCTGGTGTCACATCACTGTTGGGGTGGGAGGGTGCGGTTCTTGAAACAGTTGGGTACAGGGTCCAGGCTGTTCTGAAGCTTGTGTTGACCTGATAGTGGGCAGGACTGGGACCCAGCTGGTTCCAGGGCAAGGTCTAGCCTGCTGGTGGGCAGGCTGTATCCATAGGCTGTGGGATTGTGGTTTTCTTGTGTCTGGTGCCTGCCCACTGGTGGGTGGGGCTGGGTCCTGGGCCCTCTGGTGGGCAGGGCGGTGTCTGGGGTGGCTGTGGGCTCAAGGGGTCTTTAGGCAGCTTGTCTGCTGATGGGTGGGGCTGTGTCAGTTAGTTGCTTGGCCTGAGGCATCTCAGCACTGGTGCCTACAGGTTGTTAGGTAGCGCCAGGTCTCGGCCTTGATGAGCTAGAGGGAGGATCCCACACAATGGTGCCTACCAGCACCAGTGTCCACGCGGTAGAAGGAGCTCCCAAGAATGGCTCTCACCAGAGTCTATGTCCCCAGGGTGAGCCACCCCCCAACCCTCACCTCTCCAAGAGACTCTCCAAGACTAGCAGGTCTGGCCCAGGCTCCTATCACATTACTGCTTCTTCCCTGGGTCCTGGAGCATGTGAGATTTTGTGCGCACCGTTTAAGAATGAAGTCTCTTCCCCCCCCCCAGTCCTATGGGACTCCTGAAATTAAGACCTGCTGGCTTTCGAAGCCAATGGTTCTGGGGGCTCATCTTCCTGGTGCAGGACGTCCAGGCTGGGGAGCCTGACGTGGGGCTCAGACCTCTCACTCCTGTCGGAGAACCTCTGCAACATAATTATTCTCCGGTTTGTGGGTTGCCCACCCAGGGTTAGGGGACTTGACTTTATTGAGCGTCTGCCCCTCCTACCCATCTCGTTGAGGTTCCTTCTTATGTCTTCATTTGTAGAAGATCTTTTCTGGTAGGTGTTTTTCATTGATGATTGCTCTGCAAATAGTTGTGATTTTGATGTGCTTGTAAGAGGCGAGCTCAGGGTCCTTCTACTCCGCCACCTTGGCTGATCTCCTGTGTGTGCGTTTTTCTAAAGGGCCAGTTGTGGTTCTTCATTTCCTTAATATACTTCTCTGCCCCTGTCCCCAAAGGGAGACTGATGAGCCCAGGTCATGACAGTGGGCTCAGGGCCTGTGGACCCCACCCCAAGTACCTACATGCACCCTGATTTACATGGTAGCTAAGAGATTCTGGGGAGAAAATGTGACCCAGGTCCACCAACAGTGATCAGAAATATGAACTCACGTAGCCTGAACAGGGACCCTGAGAGGGCAGTTAACATTGAGAAGTCTGGTGAGGGCAGATCCCATGGCTGCTGGACTGCTGGTGGGGCAGGGGGCAGAGGGGTCCTGTGTGAGCAAGGGTCTAGGAGCAGGTAGGTCAGACGTCCTGCACAGAGGGCCCTGCTGGTCCCCACGGATTGGGGAGGTTGCCTCCTAGGCTCGAGGGAGAGCCCAAAGGGACTGCAGAGACCAGCTGGTCTCACCCTGTCTTCCTATGCTGAGGAAAACCATGGCCCTAAAGACCACTGTCCACTTCCTTGAGCGACCATGTGAGTCTCAGGAAATGCAAGTGTGCTTCATGGGGAAACCAAGAAATGAAAGGATTTTCAGTTTTTAAGGATCAGACTGTTAGAAACAATTTATTTGAATGTCAGGAGAGGAGGGAGGCTCTGCTCCCGTGGGGAGGGGCATTTCGGGAACCTGAGGCCACAGGGACTTACCACGTGCATCACACGTGGGTGCGTGAGAACCTGAGGGGTCAAGGATGACAGAGCAGCAAAGTGCGAGGGAAGAGCAGGTCTGGCCAGAGATTCACGGGCTCAGATTGGGACTAGGTCCTCTGTGAGGAGGTGGCCTGCCAGCTGCTGACCCCTGCAGATGAACTTGGAACCCGATAGCTAGTGTGGAAAGGCAGGGGCTTTGCAGTCTGATTGCCCGCCCTGCCACTCATGAGCTCAGCAGGTCACCCGGCCTCCCCACCAGCTCATCTGCAAAATCAGTGTTATCATCAGGGTGGCCACTGGGATGACGTGAGATGACGCGTAGGAATGAGTTAAGCACAGAGCATGATGCACAGTGTGGATGTCAATGGCCCCTGGAGGGTAGCAGCACTGCTGGAGCACCTCCAGAAGTGGACTGTGGAGAGTCGTGAGGGTCTGGGCCCCTGGCAAAGCTAGCCGATGGGCCTGAGCCCAGGTGGGCACCACCGGCTGTGAATGGGAAAGAATCTCCTAGTGGGGGACGGGGGAGGCAGTTCTGCTAAGGTCAAGGCAGCAGTGCTGGCTGACTCCATCCCAGGGACGGCCCCTCGCTGGCTGGGCTGAGCATTCCAGCCTCTTCCGAAGGGCATCTGGTTCCTACAAAGAAGCCAAGCCCTGAGCTCAGAACCACAGGCCTTTCAAAGGATTCCAGAACCTTTGTAACTTCCCCCCAGCCACCACTTTCATTCTCTCCTATTTCCTCATTGCAGCAAGTAGTTAACTTCCCAGAGCCCGTGTGGCTTTGTGCTCCTTGGAGGTCTGCAGAGAGGGGCTGCTGCGGACAGGCCCACCCGCTGGGAGCCTTATGGGGAGCAGACAAGGAGATGGAGCAGGTTGGGACTCCTTGAATTGTGCTGCTTCTACCCTGGGGGCCCACAGCTGATGTACAAGCCCCAGCTTCCTGGAGCAAGGATGGGGGTGGGGTGATACATTCCCTGGACGCTCCAGGGGTTGGTCTACACTCCTATGCTGCTCCCTGGGGGGCTTCTGGGGTGGGAGGAGTGTGACCGTAGAGCAGGTCAGCCAGCTGCTGCAGGAGAGGCATGAAGGCTGAGACCCAGGGGACATGGGGGCTGTCTCCCTGTGTGCAGACAGGTGGGTGGACGCTGCAGCCCAGTATAAGGAACTGGGCACTACAGAAAAGAAATAGAAAAGGTAGAAAAGAAAAAAAGGAAACTCCCAGCTGGAGCTGTCTGAAAATGGGGCAGACTCTCTATGAATAGTGAGTTCCCCATCGGTAGAAATGTGCAAGCTGAGAACATTTTCGTACACCTGATGGGCCGTTGGAGTCAATGGCTTTGGAGACACTCTCCGGCTTTGAATCCCGAGCCTGTGTCCCTCTGCCCCAGGCTCCCACGCAAGCGAGCTCAGCAGCAAGGCCTGACTGCCTCCCTGCGAGCTGCTGTTCTCAGCTCCATGGCCCCTAAAGTCAGTCACTGAGGCACCAGTATCAGGTGTGAGAGGTGGAGAAAGTAACTTGTTTCTGATGACAGTTAAAATGCCCAAGTTTTTGAATGAGCACTTCCATAGAGGTTAGAAATGTAAGAGTGGTGTTAGTAAAGGCATAACTATGCACTTGCTTCCGTGGGAGGCAAAGGGGTGGTGTGTTGGCTGAAGCTGCTGAGGTTGGGTACAACCCTTGCCCTGGCCACGCGCGTGCAGCCTGGAGGTGGATACCACCTGCCAAGGGCAACTCTGGAGAAAACAGGTCCAGGGTCTTCACCCTGGCAGGGGCTTCTCTCTCCCAACTGGGGCTCCTCCTGCAGGGGCAATAGGGCGAGTGGCCACCTGCTCTGAGGCCAAATCCCCTCCCTCTGTACCGCCCCAGGCAATGGACGGCTCAGTTACACCCCACCAAACCCCAGGTCCTGAGTCCTGGCCAAGTCCCCTCTGCTAACCCAGTGTGCATGTGGGCATGTGTGTTGGGGCATGGGGGAGACCCACCAACCAGGCAGGCTACTTTGGCCCCTGGTCATTAATTTTGTCCCCTGGAAGGGAACAGTTCCAAAGCTCTTTGTTCATCCAGTCTAGCTTGGTCCACCAGGGGCCAGGGAAGTAAGTTCTTCTCAGTGCCCAGGGCTCCCGCGTCACCCATTTTTTTGTTATGTGAATCTAGAGATGCTGTCTTGCTTGAGAGCAGGAAAGCAGCCTGGGAACCCCAAAAGAGGAGAGGTAACCAGGTGTTGGCCAAGGATGGGTCAGCAGGGATGTGGCAAAGGAGAGCAGAGCAGGGCTGTTTGGGAAGGACAAGCCCAGGCCACCTGGGACCTGTGCCCAGGTGTGCTGTGGGCAGTGCATTCACTCAGTAGGGAGCAGGGCTGCAGGCGAGGTGAGGAACGGGCAGTTACTCTGCACCCCAAGCCCCAGTGTGGCCTCCACACTTTGGGAAATCACTTCACCTCTCTCTGCCTTGGTACTCTGCCTTGGTATTGGCTATTGGGCAGGCCCCCTCCCCACCTCTGATGTCCAGTGTCACCAGATGACTGCGGGATTTTCAAGGGGCACAGGGCAATAGGCAGGCATGCATCCCCTGGGAGGACCCCTGAGGTCATCCAGCAGGTTGAGGTGACATTTGCAAGCTTGAGAAAAGAAGAGACATTCCAAGGAGACCACAGTCTTTCTTCACTCTTTACTGTGTAAAAATAAACTCAACAATTCATGTCATTTCAGCAAGAAAATGAAGAAAAAGAAAAAAGCAAGAATACCAGTAGAAATAGTGCATTTCCAGAACTGCTTATGGGAGGTGGCAGGTCCCATGGTTTTGACCCATTAGATACCCAAAAGGCTGCGGATCATATGAAAAATGTACAGCTTTGGTTAGCAAATAATGAAAAAGTAAGATACATCAATTCTGTTTCCTATTATACAGTATATACAATATAACAATATCAACCATGGGGGTTTGCTTTGTTGTCGTTGATTTTTTTGGTTTTTTTTGGCAAATAAGACAAAATTGGGACTTTAAGTATTTGGGCTTTTTTTCTCCTCATTGACTTGTTCCCCTTCAACAAATGGCACTTAAGTCCACTGTGCATGGAAGTGATACATTTCCCGTCATTAGCTGAATAAATTTACACACTGTGTTTTAAGAGATGAAACCATGACTGCTTTAAGCCACATTTTGGTTGCCATAAGGTTACAAAGGATACTATCCTCTTAATGTTTACAATTCGGAACCCTAGTTTCTTCTATCAGGGTTGGAACTGACCATCAAGTCCTCAACTCATTCCACTTAACAAGTCAGCTCGAGACAGAGGGGCCACCATACATGGCCAGTGTGCATCCCATCCCCGACACATCTTTGAGAACAGGTGGCCCCTCTTTGGAGCACATTGGAATGACTGTGACCTTCATGCCAGCCTCTTCCCTCCCCTTCACTCCCCACAAGACACCCCCTTGGTCTCAGGTCCCAGGGCTGGTGACAAAGTGATCTTTGCAGTCTTAGAAAATAAAACTGTGAATCTACAAAAGGAACAGAAAGCATACAAAATGTATCTCTTTCTTCCAAAATAACATGCTTTCAGTTCTACGTTTTTGGCGGAGCCTGAAAGTATTTTCAAGGGAAATATAGGTTGAGTTAATTTATAGGTTTGTCCTTTTCTTTCATAAAAATACTCTTGTTTGGTAATAAACTTTTTCGTCTAGAGTAAGAGAAATAATACTGTTATCAAAAGCAAGAAAGGCTTATGATTCAAGTGGGCTCTAATCCCCCGAGGGCCCGGAGAGCCTCTGTCAGCAGCTCTCCCACCTTGGACACCCAGGGAGCTGTGGGACACCAGCTCGGTGAAAGCAAACACTGTCTCGACAGTGCTTTTTTATCTTCTTCTTTTATAAAATGGCTTACCTGAGATAGGCATGTATTATTTCAGTGCAAGAGGGAACATCAGTCAGATTAAGGGGTAGATGGAAACTATGTGGATTAGATTTGTGGCTGTGTAATCGGCCTTCCTCCGGGCTGGCAAAGTGCCAAGTGTTACCACAGTAAGGGAGTCCGGGGCTTGGCACAGGCTCCAGCTGGGGAGGGCGGAGGGAGTTAAACATCAGCTTCCATCCCTGGCACCGCAGGTGTGTCAGGGGAGGGGCGAGGAGGGTGAACAGGTCGGGAGGCTGAAGGGACACAGGCGTAAGCATCTGGGGTGTGCTCTGCCCCTCTCTACTTAGGGCAGAGGATGGCTTGTGGTCCTGAAAGGACAGCTCCCACTGCGCCCACTGGGACAGGAGGTGGTCGGGGTCTGGTAGATCCATAGATCGGCAGGGGCTGGTGGGAGGTGCTGATGGGAGAGCACCTAGCACACTCTGGGCCTTGCCTACAGCTCTGAGATGGCTGAAGTGAGGGGTGGGGCCGATCTGGTCTAGAGGGGGATACTAAGCTCTCACTCTTTCCCAACCACAAGCATTGTTAGGCTTGTTCTCAACCTACATGTTAAAAATACTTCTTGGTGTGTTTGGGGAGTGGGGAGGGGGAGAGGGAATCGATCTCTCCCTTGACCTCCTCCGACACCCTTGGCTTGCTTACCCAGCCATTTTTAGTAGCTACATGGATGGTCACAGAACAATGGGTGGCACTGGGCACACAACACAGAACCAGAGAAGTTCATGCAGGCAGGGGAACACACACCAGACTGAGGAAGCAAGGGACATGCCACCCCAAGGAACATGCAAACAGAGAAGATCCCTTCAGATCCACAGATGCCACAGCCCGATGGGCTCTGACAAAGCACAGCGGTCTCAGAAAAAGCCACCGTTGAACCACAACACGCAGCCTGGCGCCTGGACCTCACCCTCGGCACTAGAGTGGTGCATTGCAGCATGGCGGCTGGGTACCGTGCAGACACCTACGCGGACACCAACACAGACACACACAGATGCACTAGGTTTCCGACACAACACGGACCTGCGTTTAAGGAGACAGGTGCCCTGGAAGGAACAGAAGCCAGAAACACCTGCTCCTCCTGAAGAAATGTCTGCAGCTGTAGATGAGCCAGGCAGTGCAGTAAAATTTCTAGAAAGACTTGCCAGCCTTTTGCTAATTAGACTCCTGGTGACAGAGTCCAGGTTGCCCTCAGGGTGTGCGACCCCCAGATGGTGCAACAAAGCAGGGAGCTCACCCTCCCCTGGGTGTGATCCGTCTGAGTGCTATTCTGCTCGCTCTCATTCAACACACACACACACACACACACACACACACACACACGCACGCACTTTTCTCCCCGCCTTGGAAGGTCTAGAAGGAGGCGCACATGTTAGTTTTTCATGGAGGGAAAGAAATGTCAAAGCTTCTGGACACTGGCTGGGTCTCAGTGTCACCAGCTGGTGACAGGTTGGGGGCTACATAGGACTTGCGCTCTGTAAGATGGGGGAGCGGATTTCAGGCCCCGGCCTAGCCATGTGTGGCTCCCCAGAAGAGGTCTCCGGAGGCCCTGCCCCCTTGGAGGGCTCGCCCCGGCCCGGGTGAAGAATATGGCTGTCAGAGTTACCACGGACCTGGCCCGTTGACTGGCTGGGTTCAAGTTCCAGTGGCCCTGTGTGGCTGGGTCGTAATCAGAGTGTGGTTTTCCTGGTCTAAAAGGTCTGCTCTCAAGCTGACCCACCGAAGCCTCTGGTCTCCCACTGCCAGAGGTCAAGGGGAGGAGACCAGGGGTCCTGGCTTCCTGGGCTGTGGATGGGATGTTCCTCTCTTGGGGGCACTAGCTGGCAGCTGAAGGGGAGTCTGAGGACGTGGAAAGGCTGAGGGCCACAGACAGTATCCTGGGCCAGAGCTGGCCGAGCTGGGTATGCAGGCTGGCCTCCCAGGCCCAGGGCTGCCCTCAGATGCCAACAGCAGGATGCTGGCCAGGCACTGGGGGTTGGAGGAGGGACTGCCCAGATCCTGAGGCTGGTCCCTCCTCCTCTGCCCCTGCCCAGCACGTGGTGCCATCACAGGACACTGTCTGCCTTCAACCCTTCAGAGAGAATTCCTTCTATGACAAAATACAAATTCTCCATGGAGAGGCCCCCGGCCTTTAACAAACTGCTAAAAGATATTTATTTTATCAATATAGAGATATGTCGCTCTGAAAAACGTTTACAAACAAAGACGAATGCATTGCAGAAGAGGCACCAGCCCCAAGGCACACGGGCGGACACCAAAGTTGGCAATGCAGATATTAGACCAGTCATGAGATTTCCCAAAGCCACAGAGAAAGAAGAAATGAAATACCTCATTTTACAAGAGAAGGCCTCCCCAGAGAGACAGACCCTTGTACACACACAAACACACAGACACACACACACACACATACACTCACACACAGGTCCTCTCACCTACGTGTGCATTTTTCAAAATGTTGCAGCTGCCGGCTTTACTGGTGAACAGGGCATGCCTGAGAAACAGTGCGGGCTCCTAGAGAGGAGTGGGGACACCTCGGGGACGGATGGGAGCCGGGCCTGCTTCACGTGCACGAGGACGAAACCAGGCTGTGTGCGTGTGCGCATGTGCGAGGGCGATGGCCTTGAGTCATTCCTGGGGGAAAGGGAGAGAAGAAGAGACGACGGATCATCACCGCACAAGCAGGGGGGAAGCGGGAGGGGGCTGGGGACCTGGGTACCAGGAGGCTCAGCCCGGCCCTGGGCCTCAGTTGATCTGGCGACAGGCTTCAAATGTCCACTTGGTGGCTCCGCCGTAGATCTCGATGTGGGACTCAGACCAGGCAATGACGTTGCCGGAAAGGGCCTTGGTGCTGCAGGTGGCCAGGTTGTACACCTCCCCCGGGGTCAGCTTGCGGTCCCAGATGTTGAAATGGGCCAGCTCGCCCACGAACGCTTGGGTGGCATCAAACCCGCCACCCAGAGTGTCCTTCAGAGGAAAGCAGAGGATGAGGGGGGGTCATAGCGGTGGGGGCCTATCAGGAGGGCACCCCTAGGCGGAAAGGAGTGATGCTGGCCTCCTCTGCCCTGGATGCAGAGCTTCTCCTGGGGGCACCTGAGAGCTGCCCAGTGAGCGAGGGTGTCAGCCAGGTCCATGGACAACTGTGGGAGCAGTGCCTGGGGGGCCTCCCCTACACTCCCTGCCTCTAGTCAAGAAGCTCAGATGTCGCTCTTTAACAGCAATAGCGGCCCAATGAGAATGGAAGCCCTGGGGCTCTCCTGCCTGCCTTTCCCTCCTGGGTACCCAATGGGAGACAAACCACTTCCAGGAAATAAATTATGCATCACTAAATGCACTTGGTCTTCCGGCGCCAAAGAGCATTGCTGCAGTTGTTGAGAAAGTTGTGGAGAGCCTTGAGGCCAGAGCCCGCTCCTGCTTGCCTTTCCTGAAAGTGCCCACTCAGAGCAGGGACTCTGCCCAAACTGCTGCATCGCTTGCTTCCCTCAGCTACTTCTAGGGGACACCACTCGCCTCTCCAGCTCCCGCCCACTTTGCTCCCTGCTGCCTCTCTGCCCTCTCTCCCAACACCCTCATTCTCCTTTCTCAGGCCTAGTCTCTGGTTCTGGGGCTCCTCCCCCTGCAGCTGCCCCCCCTTTCCCTGCCCCCATGGCCTGTACCTGCTCCTGGCCCAGCACCAGCACGCCCTGTGGCTTGATAGGGTGATAGGGCGCCAAGTTCTCGCCGTTGCCTCCCTGGGTGCCATCCTGGTAGGCTTCCCAGACCCCGTCCCGGGTGGTCCAGGTGATGCAGATGTGGTGCCACTTGCCATCATTGATTACAAAGGGCAGCTTAGCCACCTGGGAAGGAGAACAACATACAGGACATTATGGGAACAGGGGTACAATCAGAATCAATTATCATCACTAGTTAGTAGTTCAACCGATATTCATAGGCATTTACAATAAATATCAAGAGATGTTACTGAGTTCTTGCAGCACCTGCCCCTCTGGACTGTCAGGCCCATCCATTGATGGAGCACAAAATCACAAAGGAAATGGGAAGATTTGTCAAGGGGGCTCGTAAGATCGATCTGCATATGCATGCAATCTCCTCCCTCTTGGCTAGTCTATGATCTGATGGAGGAGGGCCACCCCTGGGGGCTGAGTTCACTGCTGCTTTCTGAGCCTCTCCTCTTCCAACACTCCATCTCTAACTGCCAGATCTCTGGGTCTACAACCCACCCAGCCTTTTTGCAGAGACTCTGAAAGATGCCAGGGGAGATGGCACCATGCCTTTTAATGCTCGGACCAGCCTCTCACCTGGAATTTCACTCACGCTCTTAACATTTCAGGCAGGGAGCCTGCCTCAGCCAACGAAAGAACCCTCACACCCTTTTAACTTGGGGGAAATGGGGCCCCAGAAAGGCACAGCCCTTTCTAGGCAAGGCATCAAGAGCAAGGGCTTGGAATCTAATTCCCAGCCTAGGTTTTAGACGTTTACTACCAAAGCTGGCATAGAGATGAGGGAGTTTGGGAGTTGGCAGCTATTCCCACAGCTAACGGAGGGCCAAGATGGAGACGGGTTCCCTGGAGGGAAAGTTTGCCCTCTCCCAAGGACTCACCCAGATCTGGCCTCCTCCCAGGGGTAGGGGGCTAAGCAGGATTGATTTGGACTCTCTAGGAGCATCTTTACCCCCCCCCCGCAGCATCTATGGTCTCCCAAATATGGGGGAGCAAAGTCAGCTCCAAGGCCAGCTGGGGGAGGAGGAGTCTGTCAGATGGATTGTCCCCCTGGATTATCCTCCTCCACCACCAGCCAGGAGGCCTCTGTCTGGGAGGCCTGTTCATGGAGCACGGCAAGGGCACCCCTACCCACTTCTCCCAGGCCTCACCCTGCACCTCCCTCAGCCCTGCCTGGCAGGCTCTCCTCTTGGGGCCACAGTAGCATCTGAGGCTGTATATCATGCTACCGAGACCTGTCCCAGCAGCTGGCACAGACTGAGGCCCTGGGGGCCTCGCCCTGCTGCTCTGCAAGTCCAGAGGGGTGGGGACTCTACCTTGTCGTTGATGAGGATCTCCATGGGGTTGTTGCCCCACTCAATGAGGACCAGCTCATTGGCCTGGCCGGGCACAGCATAGGAGAAGGGCGTGCCCACCCCTGGCGCTGCGCTGGACTTGAGCCACATGCACACCGTGAAGGCGTACATCTCCGGCAGGCTCTTCTTCACCTTGGCATACATGTAGTTGGTCCGCAGGGGGAATGTGAGCTGGAACTTGTCTCCGGGGCGGTTGTCCTTCTGACCTGGGGAGGACGGGACACAGTCCAGATACCTGCACCTTGACGAAGCGCCTGTCCCTGACTAAAGCAGGCTTGCCAATGCCCCTGCCCCCAACCAGGCTTGGTGATGCAGACAAAGCAGACTCCTCTCTGTTCTGTAGATGCTGAAAAGGAGGCTCGGAGAGGTCAAGTGCTTTGCCCCAGGGCACAGGGCCAGGACGAAAGAGCTGACCCAAGGTCTCTGCTCCCGGTCTGGCTCCCACAAGGTGGCTCCCACACGGTGACCCCTGTGGAGAGGCTGGGATGGGGGTGTGGGGAGCCGCCCGCACACTCTGGGTTCTGAGCATCCGCACCTGGGCTGGGCAGTGGGCATGGGTAGGGAGTGGGTCAGTGCACACCCTGTAAAGCAACGCTCGAAGGTGGTCTCCTCCCGGCCAGTAAAGAGGCTATTAGCTCCCGTCAGAGCAGCCCCTCCAGGAGCCCAACCTGGTTCCAGGATGCTGACTGCTGACGGTGCAGGCCCCCCAGTGCCCGTCACACTTCCCGTGAGGCCAGGACACACTGCAGCCCCTGGTCACTCATCTGACCCAGCCGATTTGCCCCGAGGACTCAGGCTGTTTCCAGAATCCCATCCATCCCACAGGAGGAAGAGTTGTACCCCCCGAGGCTCTTCTAGCAACTCTGTCTGGGCCCCTGCAGAGAGGGCAGGACAGCAGGGAGCCGGGAGGTGGCCCTAAAGCCAGGTTCCCCTAAGGTGGCTTCTCTGAGGATGAGGCCAGTCATTCTCAGGGCGCGCTTCCTGTGCGTCTCCTGAAAAATCAGGCTCCTGGTCCCGTACCCTCCCTTTATACACGGCCACCAGCTCCCCGCCTGCTGGCAGTGTCTCCAGGGAATGCTTTTCTGCCCTCTCCCAACCTACACACACCCTGTGGCTGTGGCCCTGGGCATGGTGTGACTGATTCCAGGCAAAACATTCCAATCCAGCAGTGGGCATGGGCACCAGGCCCAGAGCCAGGAACACACACCCACCAGCTCCAGGGTGTACACTGGGTGCTGCCAGGGAGCCCAGCACTAAACCGGCCCCTCCAGGCCAAGAATTATTTCTAGAAGGCATCCTGCTGGGCCAGCAACCCCACGCCCTTCCTCTAAGCCAGGTGTCAGGGAACAGAGCAGGGCTGGCCTTCAGTGTTCCCCTTCCATTTCAGGCTGGCAGCCCCCTGCCCTTGGAGCACATCTGGTCCCTGGTCTCTCCAGGGGGTGTTCTTCATTTCCCCAATCTCCCCTTTCTCCCCCCCCTTCCCCGATCTGTTTTTCAGTTACATAACGTGCCTTAAGATGGCACTGTTTAAATCCATCCGGCACCCTTTGCAGTCCGAGAAGGGTCACGTGGCCCTGCTTCGAGCCCCGAGTCTCACCCCCCCCACACTATTACAACCTTGTTTGATTTCTGCGACTTCAAGGCTGAGCCTCCCGAGCTCATCCGTGGGCCTCGGGTGAGATTGGGGCTGGCTGGAGTTGGCGACTCGGGAACCGCGGGGCTGCATGCAAGATGCCTGGGCTTGGGTCACTCAGAAGAGAAAACCTCGGGGGTGTGCTCAGGGTGGAGGGGAGGACCCGGAAATCCCCAGAGGATGCCAGGGGCACCAAGGAGCTGGGAGGAAACCTGCTCAGGGCCCAAATGTGCCATGGACCACGAGGGCCCAGCCCCAGCCCATGCCCTGCTCTCTGCTGTGGATGGAGACTGGCTAGAGCCAGGTTTTCCTAGCCAGGGAGGACTTGAGCCAGCCAAAGCTATAGTGCAAAGTTGCTGAAGATTAAACAAATCAGACTTGGAAATATCCTGTGAGTGTGTGAGTGTGTGAGTGTGGCGGGGGAGGGCGGAGGGAACCCCAGGCAATCCCTTCCTCACTCTGCTTCCTGAGATGTCCCAAGCCCAGGGCACCCCAGTCCTGCCAGGAACACCAACTGGAGAACCTGGGGCAGGGATGGGGCTAGAGGGGTGGAGGAGCTGAGGGCTTTTACACTCCCAACCTGAGCTATGCAGGAAGCCAGGACCAGAGGCAGGGTCCCACTGGTCCAGGGAGCTGAGACAGGATGCATGACCCCCCAGCCCCCCATGATCATTACCTTTCTCGAGCTCGCTGATCCGCTGGTGCAGGGAAGTCAGGGCACTCTCGATCTTGACTCTTTCCTCGGTGTCATTTCTGGGGCCCCCCTTGCCCTCCTCCAGAGTGTTCACCCGAGACAGCACCTGCCTCTCCAGGTCATCGATCTTGCTCTGCAGCAGATCCTTGAGGCTGTTGGTCTGGCTGGAGGAATTGAGCCGGCTGTACTGCTGCGAGGGTGCAAGGGGGGGGGGGGAAACCATATCGTTACGCGTGGAGCAGGGGCCGTGCCGGGAGGCCGGTGGCGCGGTCCCCTCAGGGCGACTGCGGGGGCAGCCTGGCGGGGAGCTCGGGCGAGTGGCCGTCCGCGGGGCCCCGCACGCTTGGGGAGGGCCCAGCCAGGCATCGGCACCCGGCCAAGGCCGGGGTTGGGGATGTCGGGCCAGGTCGGGAATGGAGGTGGGGGAGGGCAGAGGGGCGCGCGAGCCAGAGGGGAAACAGCGGCGCGCGCGGACCTCGAGGTTCTCCAGGCGGGTTTTGAGCGACTGCAAAGTTTGCCCGAGTTGGCTGAGCGTCTCGGCGGCCGGCGTCCGAGACAGGTCGCCCATGGTGTTCTTGCCCGAGCCGGGCTGCTTGCGGCCGCCGCCCGTCCGCGCCTCGCCGGCGCTCGCGTCCAGCGTGCTCTGGCTCTCGCAGCGGCCCAGCTTGGTGGTCAGCTCGCGGATGGTCTCCTTCTGGCTCAGGATGGTCTCCTTCTGCTGCAGCACGGTCTCGCGGAGCTGCAGCACGTTGCTCCGGAGCTCCTCGGCGCCGCCGGCGGCCACGGACGCGGCGCACATGTCGGCGTCCACCGGCACCGAGGTGCAGATGAAGCGCGTTGGCCCAAAATCCTGGGCCCCGCTGCCCAGGAGGCAGAGGGCGAGCAGCGCACAGGTGCGCGCGGCGCGGCCGGCCAGCATGGCTGCGGGCGCTGGGACCCGGCGCTCCGGCCCGGGCTCGGCTCGGCTGGAGCTCCGCGGGCGGCCAGCGCTCTGGGCGCCGCGCTGCTCACTGTTCCGCCGCGCAGTCCGCACCGCCGCGCTGTCCGGCCCCCACTGCCGCCTGCGCTGCGGAGCCCGCGCCTTTTATGCCACCGCGGGAGGGGCCTCGCGCTGCCGACGTCAGCGGGGGAGGAATCCCGCTTTAATTGTCTGCGGCCCGGGCCCGCTGCTCGGCTGGGGTCGTAGGGGTGCGTAGTGGGGGAAACTTCCCCCAACCCCCGGCGCCGCCGCGGCCTTCGCACCACCCTCTACCGGCCCGTCCCTGACCCCAGCCGAGAACGGAAGGGGTGGGGTGGGGAGAGGAGGGTGGGCCGGGCCGCGGCCTCGGACTCCTGGATGGGCCACCTGCATGGTGTCCCCAAATCTCCGACGGGGCTCGGGGCGTGTGGGAGGCCACGGAGGACCCGGGAGACAGAATTCGGCTCAACCCGCTCGGCTGCACTGAACACGCGCGGGGCCCGGACCCGGTCCCCAAGGACTCAAGTCGTCCACACCTGCGTGCCGGGTGGGGAGCGCCGGGAGCACAGCCTCGCTACGTCGCTAAGTCCCGAGAGGGGGTCGCGGGACCGCTCCAAGTTTCTTAGATGTCCGTATGGGGTTAAAAAGATGCTATACACCCCAGGTCTGGGGGCTTCCCACGCCCTCGTTCTTGGCTCTCCTGTGCCCTCCCCCACCCCCCAGCTCCGAGCTTTGGGGACTGGCAACGTCTCCTGGGATTGACAGCCCCCACCTCGTGCCGGCGGGGCAGGCGGGCACTTTCGGAGGCGTCCCTCGCGGATTAAGCCTTTCCTGCCAGCCGAGCGGGCCCGATTCCGGGCAGACGGCGCCGCCGGAGCTGGACGGTCCCTCCAGCCCCGGGGGAGGTGCCACGCTTCCGATGGGGCCCTGCAGGCGGACCGTTTCGCGCTCTCCGAGCGCCTTCCCATCGCGGAGATGTGAGGGCACGTGTGTGTCCGTGTGCGAGTTGCGGTGCGTTCGTGTGTCCATGTCTGTGTGTGTTCGCGTGTGTGTTGGGCTTTCTGGACCCCATTCACCCCAGCTGTGCCCACTTCTCTGCCGCTGGGGAGGGGTCCGGGACTTTGGGAGGGGGGCGTCGCACCTGCGAAGCTCCAAACGATGGTAGGTTACTCATAGTCACCCCACTCACCCGCCCACACACTCGAGCCATTTTTCTGGGCAGCGGCGCCGCGGGGCTCGGCTCCCAGATTTCCGTCCAGTTTTCAGTGCCCGGTTCGGGGCTCCCGACTAGGGCCTGAGATCCTGGCCAGTCCCTGGCGGTCAGAGCCAAACGCGCTTCGGAAGCCGCCCCTCCCAGCTCCCACTGTACAGAGGAGGGCACTGAGGTACCAAGACTCCGGGGTCCGGCTCGATGCGACAGGTCGAGCCATAGCTACAGTCGCAGTCGGGGCCGCCCGGCGGACACCCCCGCCCCACGCTCCGAGCCCTTCATTCCGCCTCCTCTGGGCTCTGCGATGGCCCCGCCGTTGGCAAGTGCGCGGGTCCCTGCCCGGAGGGACCCACAAGGCAGCTCCTGGGTGCGGAGCTGACTTCCGCCCCGCGGGTGGGAGATGAAGCCAGCTCTATTGAGACCTTTTTGATAAGCCACGATCTCCTCCCTCTCCGCAGCCTCCTCCCACCCCCTGCCCCCCGGGCTACTCGCGGCCAGAGTCTTTCAGCGGCGCCAGAGGGACCCCGCGACCCGCAAGCGGCTGTCCTGGGCTTGGCGCGCCTCGGTCCTGGGCTGTGCTGGGTTTCCGGCCCCAGCGGCAGCGCTCGCCCACCACTGAGCCCTGAGATCTGCCGCAGCTCACCGCCCGGCCCCAGGCCGCGGGAGGGGGCCGGCCACGAGGGTCCCACGCGTGTCTGCGACCGGAGCGCCCCAGGTCAGCAAGCGACTCGGGAGGAATTACCCGCGCGACAGGCACCACGGCTTCTGCCCCAACTCCCATCCTGAGACCGGATGGAGTCACACACCCCCCACCCCGTCACCCCCGGTCAGCGCCCCCCCCCCCCCCGGCGCGCTCCCCCAGGCCAGGGCTGTGTGTGGCCGGAGGCCGATTTCCATGGGGCCCTGAGGGCACAGAGGGATGGCGCTCCGCAGAGATCGTGTGTGGGCGCGGGAGAGGAGCCCAGCTGGGCCGGGAGGAAGGTGTGGACAGAGCGGGAACCCTGGGCTGGGCCTTGCGTCCTGAGCCCCAGGAGAGGCAGGGGCTTGCCTGAGCAAGGCAGGGACCTGGGCTTTTACCCCCAGAGGAGATCTCAGCGGTTGGCACTTGGCACTTGGGCACTAAGGGCCAGACCCCGACCGCCCCCCGCCATCGCCACAGACCCCGACCGCCCCCCGCCATCGCCACACACACACACACACACACACACACACGCACACGCACACACACACACACACAGAAGAAGATGGAGTAGACTGAGTCTGAAGGGGAGGAGGGGCCCTGGGGCAATGTCCAGGGGCAGTGGGATCTCTGGGAGGGAAGTATGGAACCCTGAGGGGAGGACACTGCGGTCAAGGGCCCAGGACCCTTTGGTCCCAAGGCGACCTCTGTGGAGCTCTCTGTCTGCCAGAAGGCAGTATGTGGGACACCTGCACAGAAATGCTGGGCTGTGCTGAGGGGCTGGTAGGGGGCACACTATGGCAGCCCTCTGCCTTCTTTAAATCTTTTAAACTGTACCCAAGACCCTGGGCAGGAGAGATTCAATCTGGGTAGTGTTTGCAGCGTCCTCTCCCTCCCTAGAGTTCAGGAGGTATCTGGAAGTTGGGGACTAGAAATCAAGGACTGCCTTGTCCAAAACCCTCAGAGGAAGAACAAGTTGCCTAGCTACCTGGTCTGAAGGCCTCATATGTGTACACCTGTTCTCCCGACCTGAGCCCCATAAGTCAGAACTGCAGCAGGGATGGAGGTGGGGGTGGGGGGGAGGAAGTGCTGTATACACACTTGCAGTGGAGTTGGGAAAAGATGTGGCAGGATCACACAAGTATATGGTTTTCCCACCTCATGGATGCAATAGATGAGAAGAACCTAAAAAGCATAGATAATAGTAAAATGTAGTAGAAAACATTAGAAAGTGATGAGTTCTATGTATTACCTTCGTTCTTATTATAATTTATATAATTGTAAGTTTGTATAATTTAAATTTTAATGATGGCTGTGTTTAACAATCAGCTTGCAAATTCCTGAAAATGTAGCAATCAGCTGGAGCCAGCCAGCTGGGCACAGCACTGGTGGAAGAAGATGGAGAGGCCTTCAGAGGTTAAATTGTGGGGGGGGGGCAGGTACCTCGATGTAGGGAGAGCAAAGGGGACTGGTGGAGAAGTGTGGCCGGAGGCTCCCCAGCTGTGGCCAGCGTAGTAAAGGCAGGCAGGCACAGGAAGGCTAAACAGGTGGGTCAGGCACTATTCTGAGCACATCAGTGCTGTTGAGGGTCTTTACCCAGTGGATGGTGGAAGCCCACCCAGGGAGGGTGCCCAAGCCTGGTGCTGTGCCCAGGACCCTCACCCATACTGTGGTGTCTCCTGGCCCTGTTCTCTTCAAGGGCCAAGGCCATGGGCCGGCCTAGGAAGGAAAGAGCTACCCTCATGGCAGGCAATAGGGGGGCGCTGGGTGGGTGCTGGGAGGGCGCAAGGAGAACCTGGGAGGACCTGGGAGGGCACTGGGAAGAGCTGGGAGGACAATGGACCCAGGCCAGGGCCCACCCACCACTTGACTCTGAGCCCATCTAGCATGAGGGTCCACCCTGCCTTTTGAAATAGCTCTCCCTGCAGGGGGGAGGCTAGGAAGTGGAGGGGGAGGCTGAGGAGTGGAGGAGGAGGGCCAGGCAAGGCCCCGGGACCCCGTCTGGGAAGAGGAGAAGGCAGGAGTCCTCACTGATCTGGCTCTGGACACGGGTGGGCTCCTCAGACAAGAGTCAGGCCCATGTCACTGCTGAGGACACGCCGTGGACCCCGCTGGGCGAGCTGGCGTCTAACCTGGGACGGGAGGACGCTGCGGTAGTGTGTCTGCTGTTTTAAATGTGTGGGGACACGTCTGCCATGCTCCTGAGTTGATTTTTGCTTTTGTTTCTGTTTTTGGTTTGTTTCTGTTTGCAGCAGCCCCACAGTGCTGGTTACGATCTGTTTCTCAGCCTGGGTGCTGCTTTCGTAGGGGTGTTCACTTTGTGTCCAGGAGGATGACTTATGCGCCACTCTATGTGTGGTTATCTGGGGGGGGGACAGCACCCACAGGTTGTCCCTGGAGCAGAGGAGACAGGCTTCTGGCTGCTACCAGGTGAGAGTCAGCAGGTACCTCTGGCAGCCAAGCCCTCACGACAGAGCCAGGCCATGTGACTCCCATGTGAGAAGCTCCTGGGCCCAAGGGATTGGGGATGGGGCCACTCTGACAGCAGCAAGCCCCATGGGGCTTCTGACCCCTGGCCTGGAGTGGCATTCCTGACAGGCCCCATCCACCCACTCTGGTGTGACGGGGACACGTCCCTGCTGCCCAGCTCTGCTGGGGGAGGGACCACACCAGAACCGTCCCCTCTGCCCTCTCCTCAGACACCCCTGCGGTAATAGCCTTATCTTATAAACAAGGAATTGTCCTTTTCAAAGCCCTCTGTCCATGTTCATTCATTTGCCTCCCTAAGGCATGGCTGGGCTATTGTCCTTACTTGGCAGATAAGGAAACCAAGGGAAGTCCAGGGTCTCCCACACTTGCAGTGAAGGCAAAGCTGAGGGGCAAGCCCTGGCCTTCGCACTCCCACCCAGCTTTCTCCCTGCCCACCCCAGTACTCCCCGCCTCAACCCCGAACCCGCAAAGGAAAGAGCTCTCAGGCTGGCAGGATTGAGTGGCAGAGAGGAGGCCCAAGAAGGGACAGTGGTCCATCCTGCCCACACCTGGTGGTGGAGGCAGATCAGGCCAGGTCCGCAGACCCCGGGCTGAGGAGCTGCTCACCTGCTACCCTTGGAGGAGAAGCCACCCTGCTTCACCACAGGATGTTCAAGTTCATGCCCATTGTGTGAATACAAATATCCCTGCGGCAGCCACAGGGGGGCTAACAAGTCGTGGGCCGTGGTCATTAGCGTTGGACAGTGGGGTCCCCCCACCCCGGGCCTCCAGACACCCTGAGGGCCCCCTTCCTCTGAGCCAGCCTGGGCAGCCGTCAGCCCAGCCTGGCTGGAACACAGCCCTGGGTGGCCTGCCCTCCTCTGGACCGAGCCCAATGCTGGGATCAGGTGGGGAACGGGTGCTTTTGAACTTGATGACTTGCTTACCCCAGTAAACAGGAGTTTACACGCATAAACTTACCATCCTGTCTCGGTGAAAACTCACTTTTCTCCAAGCAGGGGTTTCTGGCCCCAGGCAGAACTGTGGGCACTTAGTACAGTGTAAATGTTCATCAAGTGTGCTCTCAGTTCAGCAAATATTTCCAGAGCATCTACTGAGGGGCAGACCCGGTGCTGGGGCCAGGGATGAACACACCAGTCTCTCCATCCTGAGGGTGCTCAGCCTGGTGGGCAGATGGGGTACCACGCACCTCCAGGGCGGGATGGCACGTGAGTGCCCCAGGCCAGGGCAGGTGGGTGGGTTGGGGTCGAGCAGTCAGGGGGATTTCCTGAGGAGGTGATACCAGAGCACGGTCTTGAGGAGTGAGTGGGGAGGGAGGTGGCTGGCACGAGCAATGCCGGGTGATGGATGAGGGGCGTGAGTGGCGGGCGGGGACGTCTTCCATCTTCGCAGTGTAAACTGCAGAGCTGGCTGGGAAGAGGCGTGGGTGAGGGCTGGCAAGTATGTAGGAGCCACAGTTCCGTCCTGTCCATTTCATCCTGTCTGCAAGGAGGCACAGCTGCGGTGCCGAGTGTATGTAGGAGGTTCTGCCTGGGAACCCGCCTGGGAGGGCAGACTTGAGGGGGACACTGGCTGAGAGGCTGCTGCTGGGTGATGAGGGGTGGGAAGGAGTTTGTGGCAGGAGCCAGGGAAAGAGAGACGGACTTGAGAACGTTTGAGGAGATGAAATCGTCAGGACTTGGTGATGACTCGGGTGTGAAGAGTGAGCAGAGGGAGGAACCTAGGAAGCTTCCTGACTCTGGTGCCGCCCACTGAGTAGGGGAAGGTCTGGAGGGAGGGAGAGACCGTGAGTTCTTGCTGGGACATGTCACGTTTGAAGTGGTTATTCGACAGCCAGGAGGAAATTAAAAAGATGGGGACCAGGTACTTGGCCCCAAACCCAGTACTTATTAGACTATCCATATTGTCCATTGAGGAGACTGGTCCTGAGCCAACAGGGACTACGGGTCAGTGGGGAGGTCGGGGGCTGACAATGGAACCCCGAGAGCATCTTCAGTGCGGTGGAGTTGTAGCCAACCAGTAGAGAGACGGCCCAGGGAGCGGATGGAGGAGAGCGCCTGGGACCCCACTGCTCAAGAGGTTAGTTAAGATTTCTGATCTCTGAGAGTGACGCCCCTGGTGACAGGTCCTGGCACTCCCAGCCATTTGCATGGTGCCCTCGGACACCAGCGTGCTTCTCAGCACTGTCGTCCCTTCCCTCCAGACAAAGGAACTGGTAAATTCAAAAGCCAGGTCTGGAGCGGTCCTGGAGCCCCCACACCAGAACCCCATTTGCATCCCTTTGGTTGGCTCCCTCGAGCTAACAGCATCTGGCTGGTGCGGTGGGTGCTGGGGCCACCAGCCCGCTGTGTCCTTCCACATCAATTTCACCATCTGCCACAGCCAGGAGAGGGCATATGAAATATAAAATGAGCCGAGGCATAAAAGTGTTTCGGAATAAAAATGGTATGTACCAGCAAGGGATTACAATTATTACAAGGTCTGTGCCTGCTGCCATCACTCATACCTGGGAGGGGAGGGCATGAGCTCCTGCCTCTCTAGCCTCCTCCTCTGGGGACTGGGCCACCACGAACAAGGCTCACTGGACAGAGGCCGCAGGCTGCCAGGCACCGGCGAGGTCCTGAGAGCCCTGGGGAACCTCCCAGTGCACCAGAGAGCACGACACAGACCAGTTCCTTCGTTCCCTCATTTGATCACGGAGGAACCTGTGAAGCGGTCACAGCAGGGGCTATTACATTTTATTTCCCCCATTTTACAGACCAGGCAATCGAGGTTCCTTACGTTTCAGTGTCTTGGCTTAAGCAGCACAGCTAATTCTTGTAATGTAAGACTGGCCTTCTGTTTCCAATCATTCATTCATTTATTCATTCAGTGAACAGTCAGTCTTCCAGTATCTGTTGTGTGCTGCCGGGAACTCTCCCAGACAGTGGAGATGCAAGAGCTTTCCAGCTAATTTTGTGTGTGTGTGTGTGTGTGTGTGTTACGCGGGCCTCTCACTGCTGTGGCCTCTCCCGTTGCGGAGCACAGGCCCCGGACGCGCAGGCTCAGCGGCCATGGCTCACGGGCCCAGCCGCTCCGCGGCATGTGGGATCTTCCTGGACTGGGGCATGAACCCGCGTCCCCTGCATCGGCAGGCGGACTCTCAACCACTGCGCCACCAGGGAAGCCCTCCAGCTAATTTTTTTAAAGTTGATTTCTTGGTTTTAAGTTTCAATTTCATGCACTTTTCTTAAAACCTTGTTATCTGCTACCAGCAATTGTATTAAGATCCCTCTAAGGTGATGTCTGGCTGGGCCGAAGCATGAACCCATGGCTTTCTGGTCTATCAATATCAAAAAAATGCAGTGCGCCCCCTCTGGGGCAGGGTGAGGCACACTGGGAGGGAAAGAGGCTCAGCGTGTGAGCTCCAGGGTCACGGCCTTGGCCACCAGCTGCGAGACTCTGGGTCTCGCAGGATGTGAGGATGACATCAGGTGGCACAGGGGAGGCACCCCATGGAACGAGCGCGTGATCAGTGGTGATGGAGGTTATCATTTTTACAGTGATGTCCTTGTGCTGTTGGCAGCACTGGTCCAGTCCGGGGATGGTCTCCAAGCCAGGAGGGGAGCTGACAGGACGTGCAGGAAGCAGAGAGCTGTTTTTCCGTTGTGGCTGTGCTTCCCATCTCTGTTTTTCTTGATGCTGAGTCAGAGTTAGTGTCCAAACCTCTCAGATCCTGCGGCCTGTGGACATGTCATGGGGATGAAACAGGAGCTCTTGGGAGAGGAACCCTCTTTAAACACCCGTTGTAGGGTGTGTGTGTGTGTGTGTGTATGAGAGAGAGAGAGAGAGAGAGAGAGAGAGAGGTTCGGGGTGGGGGCGTGGTCAGAGAGGAGAAATCTTAAACTGTCATGTAGTGGGAAGAAAACAAAAGAATGAAGGAGTGACATCCTCCTGTTGCTTGTCTTAGGGTTGCAAAGCCTCTTTCCTGGGAAGATTTTCATTCCCTGTCTGCACAGGGACAGCCCAGTGCCCTGGGAGGCAGGGCTGCAGCAGGAAACTGGTTAAAGCCAGCCCTCACCTTTCCATCCCACCCCCACTCAGGACCAGCCCCATCGGCTGACAGTGACTCCGGCAGCGTTCCCCGGTCCCCCAAGCCAGTCGAAGCTTAGCCTTAGCCGTGACTGTCTCTGAGGTTCTGAGATGAGGCCGACCTCCCAGGGAATACCGAGCATCATGCTTCCTGACCCCTCCTGGTCATCCCATCCGTCTCCAGTGGGGTGGGAAGTAAATGTCCCCCTTTTTTTTTTTTTTTTGGACACACTGTGTAGCAAGTGGGATCTTAGTTCCCCGACCAGGGATTGAACCTCTGTCCCCTGCAGTGGAAGTGCAGAGTCTTAACCACTGGACTGCCAGGGAAGTCCCAGTAAGTGTCCATTTTTATTCCTTCTGCCGTGGCTCTTTACTTGGTGATACCCATGGGCCAGGACAGTGCTGGGCACAGGGGGTGGCATGGGGAGGAGAAGCTGTCCCCACCCTCAGGCTGGGGTAAATTGACCTAACAAGGGATTCTTGAAGAGTGAGGAGCTGCGGCCAGGAGCGTACCTGTCACCTCTCATAGCAGCCACTGCCTGGCGTCTGGGTTGCACAGCCTGCGGCCAGCTCCCCGCCCCCACCCCCGACCGTGCTGCAGCCCAGCGGTCCTCGCTTCCTGTGGCCCTGGGGCTCCTTTCTGCTCTGCACACTCAAGTGCACACCTGGAAGTGTGGGGTGAGGCCACACTGGACCAATGGCGTAAAGAGTCAATGCATAAGAACCTTCTCCTGCCCCTGGGGGGATGGCCCTGAGTGGTTCATAAGTCTCTCAAGAGGTCCCCTGGTGCCCACAGCAGTGGCCAACTCTGTCACTCATCCTTGCACTCCTCTTTCCCCCTGGACCACTTCACAGATAAACCACCTACCAGCCTCAGGCTCTACCTTTGGGAGAGCCCAGCTGACTCAGGGGCATCTGAGGAGCACACAGCAGGGCTCCCACCCAGGCAGGGGATCAGGGAAGGCCTTCCCAAGGGAGTATCGTTTAAGCTGAGCTCTGAAGCGGGAGTGAGACTTGTCTAGGCAAAGAGGTATTCTAGGTGAGGAAAGGCAGCACGTGCAAAGGCCCCAAGGCAGCAAGGTGTTTGAGAGTGGCAAGAGCAGAGTATTGGATGAGCAGGGGGTGGACATGGAGTTCAGTAGGTCACACTAAAGGGTTTGGACTGCACTAGGGGCATGGGGAGCCACAGAAGGGTTTGGAGCAGGTGACTATTTTTTTAAAATTGAAGTTGATTTTACAATGTTGTGTTAGTTTCAGGTATACAGCAAAGTGATTCAGTTTTTAATGTGTATATATATATATAATATATGTTATTACAAATATTGAATATAGTTCCCTGTGCTATACAGTAGGTCCTTGATGTTTATCTATTTTATATATAGTAGTGTGTATATGTTAATCCCAAACTCCTAATTTATCCCTCCCCCAACCCCGCTTTCCCCTTTAGCAGCCGTAAGTTTGCTTTCTATGTCTGTGAGTCTATTTCTGTTTTGTAAGTTCATTTGTGTCATTTTTTTAGATTCCACATATAAGTGATATTATATATCTGTCTTCCTCTGTCTGATTTACTTCACTTAGTATGATAATCTCTTGGTCCATCCATGTTGCTGCAAATGGCATTATTTCATTCTTTTTTATGGCTGAGTAATATTCCATTGTATATATGTACCACACCTTCTTTATCCATTCATCTGTCGAATCGATGGACATTTAGGTTTCTTCCATGTCTTGGCTATTGTAAATAGTCCTGCTATGAACATTGGGGTGCATGTTTCTTTTTGAATTAGAGTTTTCTCCAGATACATGCCCAGGAGTGGAGTTTCTGGATCATATGACAACTCTAATTTTAGGGGGTTTTTTTTGGCTGCACCGTGCGGCATGTGAGATCTTAGTTCCCCATCCAGGGATTGTACCTGTGCCCCCTGCAGTGGAAGCGTGGAGTCTTAACCACTGGGACTGCCAGGGAAGTCCCTATTTGTAGTTTTTAAAGGACCCTCCATACTGTTCTCCATAGTGGCTCCACCAATTTACATTCCCACCAACAGTGTAGGAGGGTGCAGGTGACTATTTTTGGAAGCTTCTTCTGGCCACTCAGTGGAGAATGGATCCAGCACTGGCACCAGAACAGACAGGGAGACCATTTAGGAGGCTGTCCTGGTGACCGGGTGGGATGACGGCTTGGAACAAGGGTGGAGGTGGGGAGAACACCCAAAATTATGCCATGTGCGGAATCAGCACCCATTCTATGTGAAGTCCAAGGCTGACCGTATTTAGCTCTGGCCTCCATGACTGTCCTGGTTGATTTCTCAGGGACCCAGCAGCCTGGTCTCCCCTCCACAGGCCTCTGACACAGCCCTGCTGCCCCCTTTCCTGTCTCCTTATCCCTCAGATCAGTCTGGGGACATTCCCAACACTCAAGCTGTCTCATAACCCCTGGCCTTTAAACAGAAGTGGAGGAGGGACGGCAGTGCTGCCTGTCCGTACCACGTGGAAAGCAGCTCAAATGTCTCGTACATGCCCCTTAGTGGCCGGCCAGGGTGCAGGCTGCACATTCTAGTCTTAAACCTAAGACAAGTCACTCGATCTCTGAAGTCTTGGTTTCTTCATCTGTGAAAGAGGGATGTTCTCTGCCTCCTAGGAAATCATGTCAAGGGCACAGCATGGACCAGTGGTGGACCAGCAGTGGGACTGGCACAGAGGTTCTGGGGGTCCAGGAGGGCAGCTCCTGTTCAGGGTGTGGGCTCATCCCCCGACCCCACCCCAAAGTCTTCTCTGACCATAGGTGACCAGGCACTCAGGGGGTGCTTCCAGGGAGGCTGTTGCAGGCCCAGCTCCACCGGCCTGGAGAGGCCAGGCTGCTTGGTCCAGCCACATGCTCTCCAGGTCCTAGGCGGGCTGTGGGTGCCCTGCAGAAGGGGACCCCCATCAGAGTTGGACCAGGCACAGGTGGGAGAGTAACGCAGCAGGGAAGAGACCTGGTCACTGGGAAGCCCACCTTCTAATGGGCAAACTTAGGCCCTGCTGCATGGACAGCTGTCATCCCAGGTGGGGAGCATCATATCTGACCCCATCTGGAGGTACCCAGCCCTGCTGCCCCTTTAAGTGAGGGATGCCTCAGAGAGCTGGGTGGGGGAGCTCAGAGGCTGCTTGGAAGAATTGAGCTCCATTTAGCTGCAGCATCTGGCTTGCAGGCCCCAGTGCTCCCTGGTGGGGCCTCTCCATTGCCCCTCTCTCTCTGTCTCGCACGCATACACACTCCCGTCTCCCTCCTCTCCATCCTTTTATCTCGGCCTCACACTCATAGTATTTGGGTCTGTGAAGTCACCGCTTCCTTCCCGTGACTGCCATTTATAGCTGGCAGTAATGAAAGGAGCCCATTTTTTAAAAAAATTATTTTATTTTATTTTTGGCTGCGTTGGGTCTTCGTTGCTGCACGCAGGCTTTTCTCTTGCTGCAGCGAGCAGGGGCTACTCTTCGTCGTGGTGTGCAGCCTTCTCATTGTGATGGTTTCTCTTGTTGTGGAGCACGGGCTCTAGGTGCGTGGGCTTCAGTAGTTGTGGCTCACGGGCTCTAGAGCTCAGGCTCAGTAGTTGTGGTGCACGGGCTTAGTTGTTCCGTGGCGTGTGGGATCTTCCCTGACCAGGGCTCGAACCCGTGTCTCCTGCACTGGCAACCGGATTCTTAACCACTGCACCACCAGGGAAGCCCAAGGCATCCATTTTACATTCGCTGGGCCCCAGCAGCACTACAGAGACACGGATCCCTTTGTTGCAAATAATTAATTTGGTTCCATATTGCGTAACATCCTAAAAAGCTTTCCAGGGCAAGCTCCCGCCGGCTGGACACTGTGATCTCATCAATATTGCATGGCATCGGGCACTACTGTTATGCGGTTTCATTAAAAATTTAATTTGTGGTTTAAATCTGCAGCATTCCCTTTAAAAGGATATAAAGGGAGGGAGAGGCTTTGTGTTGGGGGTGAGCAGATCTTGCAGGGATCCCAAGCCCCAGGAGAGGGAGGGGGCCTTCCAAGCGCGGGAACAGCGGGCCCCTCTCTGATTGGCCGCCGGCCACAGCTGCTGATGCTGTTGCTGGAGGGGGGGTGACTGGACCATTCATAGAAATTATTTCTCCAAATCCTGTACTGTTTCCCTTTCTATATCAGCCATGGGGAAAGGGCAGCTCCCGGGAACCCAGACGCTGGCGGAGGGCTGGGGTGGCGGTGGGGGAGGCTTTCACCAGAGACCCTGGGCCCTTCCAGACCAGAGTTGCCACCCCACCCTGAACTCCTGGCTGTGTGGCCTCTTGCAAGTTACCTGCCCTCTCTGAACTCTGGTCACCCCCACTGCCCCATAAAGTCAGTGCCATGATTTCCTGAGAATGAGTGAAGGGCCTCCCAGATCTGAGTCAGCACAGCCTGTGTCACTGTCACCCCCATGTGGCTGTAGGGCAGGTGGCCCCTAGTGACAGGGTGGCTGTCCACAGGACCCCTGCTGGGGACCACAAGTGTCTGAAAGGCCACCATAAGTCTTATTTCTTTATCTGGACCTCACTGTCTCCCGGAGCGGACTTGGGTGATGCCACCAGCCCTGCAGCATATAGACTGGAATTTCGTTTCCAATGAGGGGCCTTCACTGGGGGGTGGGGGTTTGGTTTTGCTCTTTCCAGAAAGGGAAGGGGAGGCCCGTGAGAGCTCTGATTCTGGTGGGGGGGGGGAGAGAAGGGAAGTGAGGAGTGGGAGCAAGCACAGATGGGCCAGAAGAGACACTTGGGCAACCTCCTAACGCTGCCTGGGCGCCTCTGCCTGAGGGCGCTTCAGACCCGCAGGCCCTGGCGAGGCCACTGACTGTCTCGGAAGGCAGGGATTTGTGCATCCGGGGCTATCTTCTGACATTGTTCCACAGTGATTAAGTTAAGCTTCCTGGGGCCAGCTGGAGAGAGAGGACAAATTGCTTTGTAAAATTGATTTGCTGCCGTAGCATTTACAGCGTGCCCGGGGCATATCCACACTGGCAGGTGCGTTGGTGCCCTTCCCTCCCTCACACGGGGGTCTCACCGGCCATGTGTACACCAGTCACACGCCATGTGTCCAGAACATGACTTGGGCACCACTCACTTCAGTGCGCATGTCTGTGTCCACTCATGGTGGGCTCATGGTGAATCCTCAGTGTCTCAAATGTCCACATGAGGCAATGGCCACCCACAGCTGCAGCCTGCTGGGAGACTTGTCCCAAAGACCCCTGGAGGGGTCCATTTCCGTGGGCAATAGCCATGGGTACCACAGGAGCTAGAGCTGGGATCTAAACATCTGAGACTTGAAGGTTCCCTAAGAAGAGGGGCAGAGCCAGTGCTGGACCAGGGTCTCTGGACCCCGGTGGGGCCTTTGCAACACCTGGGCTGCCTTTCTGCATTCCTGGGGAAATAGGACAAGGCAAATATTGTGGTTTTCAAAGAATGTGTGAGCTTGGATTATGGTATGATGTGACCCATGGACCACACAGTTGGCTGCTGAGGGCCAT